>NC_140970.1:81177491-81352491 GCF_056783735.1 Eptatretus burgeri | reverse complement strand
TTTGTCAGGGGTTGTTAGGGAATTGAAACCAAACTACTGGGTCTGTTCATGTGGTTGTTGTTGTTGATGATGGGTTTCCAAGCTGCTTTTGTGCAACGGAATAATTTGTCAGGTGTAACTACACATTAGTTCTGGCAGGATAGCTTCGACTACAGTTGTGCACAATCACCTCTGACTTGTCAGCTATCAAGCCTGGGTTTGAATCTCGGCCCAGTTATACAAACCGTCATCCTGATGTTTCGCATGATGCAGGACAAGGCATTAACATGCATGTCTGGGAATTAACACGAGGGATGTTAAACTTGGCATCCTGCCTGCCAGAATTCGTTGGTGGAAGTTGAATCCCACAATGTCTTTCTCAAAGAGTAGTTGAGTTGTCACAAAGACAAAGACTAACCCTAACCCTGAACAATTTACAAATTCCTGCCGTGACTGCCTGCTGCGAAGGCAACGGTAAACTTCCCGGTATCACCAGTGCCAATATACGGCTGCAGAGTATGATAAAGAGTCTGCAATGACGCTCTGTAAAGACTATGAATCATCATCATCATCATGATGTTCAAAGCCTGAGAGATATTCAGTTGTGCCAAACTTTATAAGATTTCCAAAGATTTTATTTTTGCCCCTTTGCTAACACTATGATTGAAGCAAATTGGATTGCTTAGAAGTTGTTCAATCCAAACCTTTGGTCAAAAACATACGAGGGCATGTTGAAAAGTAATGCCTGCTATTACTTTTCTCCAAACTAAGTAAAGATATTTGAATGAAACAAAGCACAGTCCACACATTAGTCCTTCCCACGACTGGGTGCAAAGTTTTGTGATTCTGATACTAGATATGTCAGTACTACGTCAGTCAAGATAGCAAAGGGCAGCACAATGTTGTCGGTCTTGTAAAGCATGAAGCGCTTGGGAAGAGAGTTGGGTGCACTATTACGATCCTGATAGAAGAGACGGTCAATGGAGTACCACCACAAGAGATCACCTGCCCCGACTTGGCTCTGTCAGATTTTCATCTCTTCCCCAAATTTAAGGAACACCTTGGTGGAGAACATTTTTCTTCTGATGATGTCAAGGCTGCAGTGAAGCGCTGGTTAAGTCAGCGGGATGCACACACAGTTCTATCGTGATGGCATCACAAACACACTTGAACGTCGGCAGAAATGTGTGGACTTCCATGGTGATTATGTTAAGAAATAAGTATGCACCATGGGAGAATAAAGATCGTTGTCAGTATCTGTCTTTGTTAGCCCATCCCCAAAGCAGCGAGAGACGGGCTTTTGCAATCACTTCTCTGTGTCTGTGTGTTTGTCCGGGTCGTAACTCTTTTTTTCACCATTTGAGCTTTTGTTATCGAATTTTCAGCAAAGCTTTATTTTGAGAATATGGAGAAGCCAAATTAATAATTTGGTCAAAAGGTCAACATCACATAAAATCCTCAATTTTCATCCAATTGACCTGAAATTTAAATAACTTGCATATTGGTTCACCAATCAACCAATCTTGGTTGATTGTTGTTTTTTTTAACATCAAAAGGTCAAGGTTGTATAAAATATCAGTCATATCAATATGTCGATGACCCAAATCATCGAGTGTAACCTGTGTTCTGTCAAGGTCAAAGGTCAAGGTCACAAAATCGTCAATTTCCATCTGATTGACTTGAAATTTGAGCACGATTTGCATATTGGGTCACTGAAGCCCATTGCTTTAGAGGTGAAAAGGTCAAGGTCACCTAAAATCGTCAATCTTTTTGTATATATTTTTAAAATTGTTTTTGTCATGTTTAGTATGCAGAAGAAGAAGTCTGAATACAAAGCAAATGCGGACGGGCTTTGCATTTTTAGATGCTTTTTAGTTTCATTTTGAATATCTTTACCTGTTTTGGAGAAAAGGAATAGGAGGTGTTACATTTCAACATGCCATCGTATTAACCTTTTTTAAAAAAAATGAATGTGTACACATGTTTAATTAATTTATGTCCTTTTTCTTTAATTCCCATTTGGCACCTCTGATATAATGCTGAGTTACTGTATGCCTAAAACTTCCAGCAATGCCATTCAAACGAGGTTCGCCAGATCGGGGTGTGATGCTTGGTATACGAGAGAAGAAAAATAAGAAAACGGTGTAGTCATCCTGGTATGGCCTATGCAAGACCAAAGACTCGTTTCATCACAGCACCCAATCTATTTATTTATAAATGACACATTTAGCTTTGCATGTTGCACACTTTTCCTCAGATTATTTTGGTTGAGGGCAACTAGTTGATACCATCTAGGGAAGTGATGTGTCTTATAAAAAGTTATACAGTAGGAATCTATGCCTAGTGTTGGCTTAATGGTTTGGGTGGTGGGCTTGGGATTCTAAGGTCCTGAGTTCAAATCCCACTCAGATGTTGAATTAATACCAGGTGGGGTTAACTCGACCTGTTATCCTTCTGAGGTCGGCAAAATGAGTGCCAGCTTGATGGGTTCCTGTGTCGGAGTGGCGACCCGTCCAGGATTGTACCCAATAGCCAAGGAGACTGCTTTGGCAGCACCAACGCTCTGCACAGAGTATGGTCCCATTGGATGGAATAAGAATCTAAGTACCTTATTTGGTTGCTGTGCATGAAGAATAACTTTGTTGATTGTGAACACACCAATGAGGTGCAAATGTTTCCAGTTTATTCTTTCCTTTCTTTTTATGCAGTTGAGACTCCTGGAGGAACTAGAATACAGAACGGAACAGAAAGAGCACTGGAAAGCAGGGTAGAGAGACACTTGGAGGAAGAATGAGCGATGGGAAAATCAGACGGATGAGGATGTAGGCTGGGGATGAAAGTAATGGAAAAGTGGGTGGATGGGTGGACAGACCAAAAAAAAAAAAAGGGGGGAATTAATGAGGATAAGAAATAGCCCAAGTATGGATGGGGGATAACATGAGGAGGGGATGAACAGCCATCTTGAATCCCTGTTGGGAAGTTCCACAGGCAAGATAAAGTCGGATCAAATGAGTGGAGGTGAGCAATGAGCGTGGATGTAGGGACTTTCACCGGAATTGCGTTACCAGCAGACCACGTAAGCCCTGGGGAAGAGTAGAGTGAGGGGTGAGGAGGTACAAAGTATGAAGAGGGCACAAGTTGCAAGACCAGAAATTAGGTGTGGTGATGGAAGACAGTAGCCTGCACCAACCTGTCTGTGCAACTATGATGGATTTGCTTACAAATCGCACAGTTTGCACTTTGTTGAATTTGGCAATTGCCTGCTTCTTGGCTTGAGCCTCGTTAGTTGATTTGTTTCCAATTTCTCCAAAAAAAAAAAGGTATACAAATATATTTTGGGCAGGAATTTATTTTTACCTTCATGTATGACCAAGTCGAAATGCAGACAAATTGTTTTGGGAAACCATGGCATCGTCACATTACTGTGAACAGGCATTATGACAGACGAGCTGATAATTACATTCCATAAAAAAATATTTTCAAAGTGAACATCACAATATTTGAACAAAGAGGTGGGAACTGCCACAGGCAAGGCAATGTTCAAGCACTATTGCATTAAGCAAAATAATTTGGTGTTTTTCTGCAATATCCACTTACGAAGAAGATCTTTTGGACGAAGATCCATTTTGAAAGAAGCCTCATGTCACCGCTGATGGACCTTTAAAAGAATAACCTTCATTATGAATCAACTAAAAAGTAAAATTGATTGGTTGTAGTGACATTGAGAGAATTGTAGGGTTAGTTCAGAAAAGACAGCTGGAAAACAAAAATTATTCCCTTCGCTTCTTTCATTTTGGGTGAAAATCCTAAATTGTCATGGGGGGGGGGTGGGATGTTTCTGTTGTGCCCATGACCTGACTATGGGTACTACCATTCAGAGTCAAGTCATGGGCACAAAAATTATTTTATGATGCTCTAACTGACTAAAGGATAAGCAGCGTAGTGTGAACAAAAGAAAGAGGCTCAAAGCTCGTAGTACTGAAAAAGAGTTGAGTTTAGTAGAAGAGGGGAAAAGATTAAGAAGTAGACTAAAAAAGCCCTGTGAGGATGCAATCGGGAGAGATGTGCAGTTGTTGGGGTTAATGGAGGAGGATACTTTTTACAGTACTAAGTGGAGAGGGACCATTGGCTGACCAACCCCCTAATATGGTAAAATGGGCGTTAAAGTAGTGGTAGTATTAGTAGTAGTCATGGTAGTAATACACACACACGCACTCACACTCTCATGTGCAGCCTTGAGGCTGCTGGATGCATCATTGGTTCGCGATGTGGCTATGCCACTGATGCAGTGCCCCGATTACCAGTACACTGGTGCTCATTTCACCGACCTCAGAAGGATGACAGGCTGATTCGACCCCACCTGGTGTTAATTCAGCAGCAAACAGGGCTCAAACTCAGGGCCCTAGGATCCCAAGCCAGCCACCCTAACCACTAAGCTAACGCCAGGCTTGTTGTAGTCGTAGTGGGAGTGGTAGTATCCTTCCAAGGCAAGGAGCAAGCCATTGTGTGTGCAGAGACAAAGTTCCGGCATGTAGTTCACTCTTTCACTGCAAGCATCTAATCATGGCACGACTTGATTTTTGGAAACGTAGTACAAGTTCGTACAGTATTTGAGTAATGACAACACAGGTGGAAATAATGTTATTGTTTGGTTGAAGCACTAGGTAGTGAATGAGCACCCAGATGGTGAAACTACAATTTGATGAAGACGATTGAGATGCTCAGGAACTGCAATGTTGACGCACCAGTTTGAACAAGAACACTGTAAAGCAGACTTGTGCTCACAACTGTGCAAGAGGGAAGCCAGCTTGTAATTTGGATCAGAGAAGCAGCCGTTAGCATCTTGGGGGTAATGTTAACAATCTGCCTTCCATTGAGCAGTGCAGGACAGGTGTTAAATGAACAAACAGTTCAGGTGTGAATCAAATGGCATTTGTTTCAAAGAACTTTTTTATGTACCCACATTAAATGTCACATTTTTTGTTGAGCACCTAGCTGTAGATGACTTCACCTTGAGCACTTCGACGAATGAACAACTAGATTTGTGAAAAAGACCTCGATTTCGGAGAATTGTGACTGTGTTGACCGTCAACACGAGGGGTGCACAAATCTGAATCACCTACATGCATTGCATTGATGTTTAATCTCACCCAAAAAGGTCGAGGGTATTACATTGTGGGGGGATTTGGTACAATTAGACTATTGCATGTCCGCGTGTCCGCATGTCTGCACGTAGATCGACCTTAATCGGGCATCATGGTGCAGTCAGATTTAACACGGCCTCTCGAGGTGTGAAAAGGGTCACCGAGACAAAGTACCCCGGTGAGGCTCTGTGGTGTTAGATGGAGAATGAAGAACCAGTCTTGCTGCTGAATGTTAGTGTTCATCTGCATTAGCTTCGCTCCGAGGAAGGGTTAACGCTCAAAACATCAGATTCTCCTCTTTTTTTCCCCCCACAGCGGTTAGCATACCTCAATGAATGTCCTGTTGATTTTCATCCATTTTGTCTTTATATACATTGTCGAGGCTCATATAACAGCTAACACACATAACGTAAAACAAGGGAGAGCAGGCGACAAGGGAAGTGTGATCCATTGTTCTCCATTGTTAAATGTTAAATGATCCATTGTTAAATGCTCTGTGTTTTTAGCCTCACCAGAGGAGAGGACATTGCAGTTGGGTCCGTTTGTTTGTCTCTGTTTGATTGTTTGGACACACACACACAATGTGCCAATGTAGACCACAATTTTTACACGTTGTCTTTTGTTCAACCAAGTACCTCTATAAAGTATGTACAGTGCAGTTAGAAAGCGGGTACGTCTATACAGTATGTACGGTACAATTAGAATACGTACTATAAAACCACACCAGCGCTGCACAAAACAAGTCTTTTTTTATTGGTATTTTGGATGAACATACATGAATATTGAAGCTATCATGTTTATGTTCTTGTAATTAGACCTTTAATTTGCCTGCACCAACTGTGGATGCTACCGCTGGAACAGTTACCCTTCCAACAGTACTCACCTTTCAACTCCCCTACTCATGATCATCCCCAAACCTATGCTACACATGACTACATGTATGTAATTACTTTGCACATCAAGGCAGGAATTTGGACACAGTGGTGATGCACAATGGCCAACTCTTCTTGAAAGATATCGTGGGACGTTTTGGCATCCACCAGTAAATTCTGATGAATGGGACCACCCAAATTAACATCCCTCCAAAGGACCATACACACAATGATGCCCTGCCCGTGAAGCTCCAGGATGCTGGTTTTCGAGTTCGGTTGGGAATCAAACCCAGACTGAACATTCCAAATGCAAGTGTGTGATGTCTGAGCTGTCTTGCAAGCCAATGTCAGATGTTGATCATCTTTGGACACCCATGTGACTGGCTGCATTCGGAGGTGATGCTCCAGTCCGATGATAACCAACGAAGCATCCATGTGCATATTGTGGTGAATGTTGAGCCAACTTCTCTGAAACTCCACAAGCCACATGTTGAAATGAAGGGAAAGGTGGTCTGTTGTTTGATGCATTAATTTTTATTACGTCTCTTTCACCATTGTCCTCGATGAGATGTTCATTGCACCGCTTCTCTCCACAGAATTTCACCTCGTGTGATACTGCTTATAGCGACATTTGTCATCTCTCTACTCTTCGCTTGTGTCCCGTTGTGCAATGAGTTCGTCGAACTGGTCATCACTCTGGCTCTTTTGGGCTTGGCCATGGGCTGCATCGAGCCTGTATCGAACCAAGAACTTTTGAACATCTACAACAAGTACTCGCTTCCTATCATGCAGGTGAAAAATGGACATGTTGAACACTGCCACACTCAATTCCAACAACATAAGAGTTTCCACTCCAATAATATGGCTATCTGATGAAATGTGGTTGTGACAAATTGTTTGCCCCTTTTGGAAAACTGATGATTATAGTTTTAATTTGTCAATTTCTTCTCTTCCTCTTTATGTTACTTTAATTCTTGCTTAGCTTGTCATGGATACAAGCAAAGGGCCCTGGTGAAATAGAAGTTAATAAATAGTGAATGTGATTATTTGTTGACACACACAACAAGGTTTTTGATGTTGACATATTACTGACCCCGTTGTGTCTCATAGTCAGGATGCAAGTTTCGGTTTAGTACCACACATGTGCATGCGCAAAGTGGGGTAAAGCAATTGCTTCTGTTTGTCAGTCAGTCTATGATCGAGGAACTACATATCAATTTAATTATATATTTTGAACATTGTAGAACATGAATCACTTCTAAAACCTGTGGTTTAGCAGTACTTTGGCTTTGAAGTTGGTAAAAGTGTGAGCCCTCTCGTTACCCATCGCGCACATGTGCATGGCGGGGAAAAGCAATTGCTCCAGGCTGTCTGTTTGTCAAACAATTTCTTTTTTTAATCATTCAAAACAGGAAATATACTGTTTTAGGGACTGGTGCAAGACCAGAAAGGAGGCGGTAGAAAACTGAGAGACCACAGGACTGTCTGAGATGGCAAAATGATGGTCATAGACTTGGCTTCATCGTGGTAGAGTCCAATAATCTCAAAGGCCTTGGTTTCCACATTGTCAAGCCTAGCGAGATGAGGCAGGGAAGTCAGCCCAGAGGAGTGAGCACTACTCCATCAAGCTGTGGATGAAGGCCTTGAAGGTAGATAGGAGTTCAGGTTTGCCAAGGAAGGACTTTGTACGACGATGGAAGATGCCCAGTCGACGACTACCTTTGGAGGCCAACTTTGAAATGTGATTTGACAAAGAAAGATCATGGCTGACAGTGAGACCCAGGAGTTATAATGACTGAACTTCCTCGAGAGGATTGTTAAGAAAGTAGATAGGAGGGTTTGCCAGATGGTCTTTTTAGAGAGAGAGAGATAGTGAGAGTGTGAGATTTTTCAGGATTGAAAGACATATTCCAAGTGTTTGACCAGCTTGTGATTTTTGTCAAGGTCTGGAGAGAGGGAAGAGGCTGTAGCTTACCTGTCTGAAGGATGAGGAATGTCACGGCAGAGGGTGGAGTCGTCAGCAATTGGATAAAGGGGATTTTGTCAGGAGAGTTAGAGAGATTATTAATGACGATCAGGAATAGGACTGGGCCCAGAACACTGCATCAGGGCACTCCATTCATGATGGGGAGAGGAGATGAAAGGATTCCGTTTAGTGCCAATCATTGGCTACCAGAGTGGAGGAAGTCAATAAGCCATGTGTGGTGTTGACTTTGAATGCCATAGGCAGAGAGTTTGGAGAGTAAGACGGGATTGCCAGACTGTATTGAAAGCACGAGATATGGCCAGAGACGGCCCTGATCTCCTGTTTGGCATTGAGGGCCTCCATCTATTGTTGGGTGAGTCGAAGCAGCATGCCCAAGGTAGAGTGACCGGGTCTGAAACTAAATTGGTGATCTGAAATGAGGTTGTTGGAGAAAAGGAAGGATTCTCCTCGTCGTATGCAAAACTCTTGGTTTATCATTCAAATATTACCTTTTTTCCTTGGGCATAAACTCAAACCTATTACCTCACCTATCTCAATTGACCTTTTGCAACTACGATATGAGATCACGTGACCTTTTTGCCCACCACCACATTGGTGATTGAACAGACCCTGACAATCGAGCTATCATCGTAGTTGTCATCAAAATCTCAATTACATTGTCAAAGTATACTCGAGCCCTCGATTGTTTAGTCAAGAAAAGGTATCTTGAAACTATGTAATGTGTGGGAGAAGAGCCTTATGTCATTTGCCTATTGCAGTTCAGGTTGTCACTGGACTGCATGACCAAAGATCAGGCATGACCAGATATGTCAAGATGAGATGAGGGGGAGCTGTGGGAACCCACTCTGCCCTCATGGCTTTACTTGCCCCTCCTCTCACCCTCAGCAGCAGGTGAGAAAATAACATCACTTGGGATGAAATTATCGACTTAATGTAACACAGTAATTAGCCCCAAGGGCCACAGAAAACCGTCCAGAAACACCTCGGAACCCCACAGTGGAGAAAGCCACCCAGGACACTGGTAATTCGCCCATACGGCAGCATGCCTGGGATCCCGAGGAACCCAGCTGTGGCACCTGCAACAGCACACCTAGCCCTGCAGAAAGCTGCCAGGGACTTGGGGAACCCACCTGCTGACCCCACAACATCACGTCCAGCCTTGTGAAAAGTCTGGAACGATTGGAACCCACTATCTGAGCCTCGGACCAACTAACAGTACATCCACACAACCTGGTGTCCCAAGTGACATTTGGCCTCGTCCCATCCTCCTTTTTAAAACCATGTACATTACATTTTCAAGCCGACGGACAACTTCGACCTACGATTTTCATCCTAAATGACAGATGTGTGATCAAGATGATGAACCAGCTGCTTATCTTTTGCGATCAGGAACTCGGGAAATCCATGTCATGGTGTCATAATGTTTTATGGCATAACGGAAAGGAATAAATATTTAGCATATATGTATTCAATATCTCTACGCAATTAACCCTGTAAGGATACGGCACACAAATATAATTGGTATGTATCATAGACATGTTCAGCCTACCTGAAGCAAAATGCTAGCTGCGCAATCATAAAAGCTCAATCAGAGTCCAGCTTTCTCTCTTCACCACGGAGATACACTTGTCTCCTTTCCGAATCTACAGCAAACTGATGAAATGATACACCTGGGTTTCCCAAATCTTTTTGAGCATCCTCCCAACAGACAGCAGGACATAGCAAACTGACAAAATTCGGTACTTTCGCTCCGGTCATCATAAACAGCGTCAAGGCCGGCTTGATGGCCAAAGTACCTGATCTGATGATGGTAACTATGCACCAGGTCTATATTCGTTGTATTGCATGGATAAGTGCTCCTTTGCGAACCGGCCTCACAATCCATGACATCATTCTCCTAGCGGTGATTGAGTTGATCTGTTTGCAAAAAAAGGAAAGAAATCCACAAGCCACATGACGTGTTATGGGAACACGATTGGAATATGCACTTTTGAGAGGAGAGGCAAAATTCTGAGAAAAGGCGATTAGAGCATAAGCAGTGCTTCAAAGAAATCCTGATTGCGTCGCAATCCCAGAAACTCAACAGAAAAGATTGAATGCTTACACGGCGTGGAGCAAGCAGCTGATTATAACAGATAGATACGAACATTGAATTGTACATTTCGAACAGCGAATTTGTACAAACTATGTGGGAATAATTGTACAAAACGTGCGTTGTGCTTATTGGTGACTTTTCAAAGCGGTTTGTTTAATTTGTACATTTTTGATTCGTTCATCCCAATCTTTACCAAATATATTTTTGTGGCTGTGCAATTGTCTTTGACTGCGTGTTTGTGGATAAAACTTGATCACTGCTGACGACAACCCATGTTTGTACCCACAACCCTTCTGCCACCTTCCCCACAAGGCACTGCACTTCTGGATGGGCTTTGGTGCATTTGTGAGCCCACTCATTGCCGAGTCCTTTCTGACCAAGGAAAACTGCCTGGTGATGCACAAAGCTGCCAATAATTACTCTGACCCCGTGTCGCTGAGAATATTTATAATCCCACATCAATTGGGCTCTCACGGACAATACTCGCTCCCTTTCGAGGGAGACTCTACCAGCCGCATCTCGTATGCCTTCTTGATAATGGCAGCCATCAATGTAAGCTGACGTTTTGCAGGTGGAGTGTTGACTGTTGTTTTAAAATGGCAATGCTCCCCATCTTCCAAACATGGGACTACTGTATTTGTTTAGCATCTTCTCCTTGAATTCCATCGGGTACTTTTATTTTTCCTGATGTCAGAACCTTTGAATTTCAAATCGCATCTCCACCTGAGGCACGTAACCACACGGTATGCACTTCATACATACAGCGTTGATTACCTCTGGCATGTCTGACTTGCTTTTCCAGTTGATTGTCCCTTTGACTATCATCGTTTTGCTGGTGCGAGGAAAATGCTCCAAATCCGAGCCCCTGCTCGAGTCAGATAAAACTCATCTTGAGATGGACTTTTTTAGTGAACCGATGAGTCTTGGTAAGGATCGTTGATTTCATTTCATTTTTTTTTTTTTAATCTTTAAGATTTTTCCATAGATTGCTGCCGCTGCTGTATTTTCTAGTTCGGTGTTGTGTTAAATTTCTTGTGTCTCCCCAAAATCTACTCTCATCACATTAGATTAAATAATAACTTGTAACAACTCGCTCTTCCTTTTCGTTTTGTATCGTAAGGTGCTTATCGATTAATTAAATTTTTTGCCCCAGGCACACGAAGGGAAAAGTGGGGTGAAAACAATTGGTTCGTGACCGTTCGTCCGTCTGTCTGTCATCAGTTTATGATTGAAGAACAACTTATTTCAATGGAATGTTGTATTTTGAACGCAAATCGGAACATGAATGTGAAGACAAGTTTGCCATTTTACCGTACTTTGGCTCAGAATTTGTCTTGATCGCACATGCCAAGAGAGGATTGAGGTTATATTTTTATTCTGTCTACCTGCTTAGCAGTCAAACAAAATTGAAAATAATTCCAAATAGGAAACTTACTGTTTTCAAGGACTATATAAATGACACAAACAACAGGCACGAATAACTAATGTAACGTGTTAGATAGGGTGATGGAAACGTATATCGCCTTCACAATACTTCCAAGAACCTCCAGGTTTGCAGTGCTTGGACGTGTTCTACAGGGTGGTGTATGTCATCGGGACTGTCAAGCACAGCTCCTGGGAAGTGGCCGTGGCATATGAGAGGGTTCAGTATTGGGGTGAAGAAGAGGCCACCAATATGGCTACGTGCAATGCAGATTGATACTGCGTTCCATGGTGATCAATAAAGCCTACATCTCCGAAACTGCGATTCAAGAGTGGTGTACAACACTCTTTAGTAGCACTAAACTTCCAGATTAAAAAAATAATAATTGAAGTACCATATATATTTGAACACTGCGTGGGGTATAGTGTTCTATGAACTCGAGTTTAATAGCGTGCTTTGAATAACGTTTTTATCAATTATGATGATTCATTATACTAGGTTGAGATTGTGTTGTAATATATATATATATATATATATATATATATTTTTTTTTTTTTTCAGCAGTATGTACCTTTTTAATTTTTATTGCAAGGTTCACTCTCAAATGCAATGCGACGAAGAGGAGTAATTGACTAGAATGTTGCGATCTTATCAATATGATGTATTTTGTACCCTTTATTTTTATTTGAAATGTTTTTTTTTTATTTTCTATTAGAGAATCCTCACCAACCTGATTTCTGCTTTCGCAACATACGCTTCACTCTCACTATCGTCTTGACACACATCCTGGGCACACTCATTCTCGTGACTGCTGAGGGCACCATGGTGAGTGTGCAAAAGTGGTGCTTTCCCTGTTTGTGAGACAATCCTTTTGGAATTGATTTTGGTTTTTTTGCCTAAAAAATAATTGACATTTAAAAAAATACAACTTCCCTCCTTTCCATATTTAGGCTGAATATGCAAGCATGGTGGACAGCTTTGGCGTCATGGGCACACTTCAGATGACGCCCAATTCTGCAGCTTTACTCACATCTCTTTTTTGGGGAATGTTTGCTCTTGGTCGTTTGCTAAGCATCCCTGCGAGCACTGTGGTCCAAGGACATGTAATTCTTATCTTCTGTTGGGTGAGTTATGTACTTAAACACGAATCCATTTCTACACTTGCTCTGCGCGCACGTACACACACACACACACACACACACACACACACACACACACACACACACACACACACACACACACACACACACACACACATTAAAGCAACTCTAGGAGCAGTATCTAGCCCAGATGTCAAGATGCTTGTAAAGGAACCAGATACATTTTCGGGTTTCCCCCAGAAAAAGATCATAACCATAATTTTTTTTGCATCCCAAATCTAAAAGTAGTCTCATCGTTAGATCGTCAAATCGTTTGCTTTCAATCGTGTACTCCCCCCCCCCACCCCCTTCCTCTAAAAGATGTTGAACTCACGACTTTCAGTGAAAATGATGGGCTGTGACTGTGATTTAGTTTGTGAATCCACGACCATATATTGTATATATGGTTTACCAATGATTCGCTCTTTGAAATTTCATGGACATGTTGCAAGCATATTGGCAATGACAGCCAATGAACTTTATTGGCTATTGCTCTTTATTTCAGTTCCCAAAATTGTTCACTAGTATCCGATCATCAATCGTCGGTGTGAGATCGGATCATCTTGCATTTCTGCCCAAACATCGGAGTAAATGTCACAATCAAATGGTAATCTGATTGTCCACTATAGTGTTCCAGATAGCTGTGCAGTTGGACATAGCCCAGAGTGTGGGGGTAACTCAATAAAATAAAAAAACAACTTCGCTGGGAGATTGTGATGTGCAGTAGAATTTTGATTATTTTATGATGTTGCCAGAAATTGACTAACATCACAAAATGTCTTAGTAAGAGCAGTACGGTGATGACCGGTGAGTCACTTATTGTGTTAAAACATATTTAAAATGTAATCAGGATTTTTAAGCATCACGGCTTAAATTTGAACTTTAATCCCTGTACATTGCAGAATTTTGGAGAAAACTTGTTTGTACATAATTGGAATGGGTTTGGGGGCGGGGGGGGTGCTGATGGAGTATGGATGGTACAGGAGAGGATGGGGTTAAAGTTCTGTCGTTGTCTACACAAACTTATGCAGGTGTGTGTGTGTGTGTGTGTGTGTGTGTGTGTGTGTGTGTGTGTGTGTGTGTGTGTGTGTGTGTGTGTGTGTGTGTGTGTGTGTGTGTGTGTCTGTCTGTCCCAGGCAAAAACGCTACAGTTCGAACTAGAACTATAGTATATGAGAGTAGTACTGTCATATACTATAGTTGGTAATGGGTCCTACTACAGTAATCTGCAGAGAATTACTGCAGGAAAGGAATGCTATTTTTGCCTGGGGTGTGTTGCTGTTGTTTGCTGCTATCCTCACATGGTGGGTTTGAGGAGGTGGAACGGAGATCTACCTGGTCTCAAAATATCCACTTCCATCTGTGTTGGTGTTTGTTTGTTTTTTGTTCGTTTGTACATACACATTTTATGAATTGCACATGGAACATATCAGCAAAAATAAACAACATGTGATAATGTGCAAGTTTCAGTTCAGAGCCTATCCTTGCTGCGGTTTGTGACTACCTGAAGGTGTAGTTGATCAATTTACGTGTTGATTTTTTTTTTGACCATTTTATTTTCTGTGCAGGTTGGCAGTGTCATTTCTGCCATCATTGTTCTCATTGCCTCGTCCAGTGTTGGCACCTTGTACGTGGCCACAGCATTCCTTGGTCTCTCTCTAAGCAGCATCTTCCCCACGCTGATCACCTTTGTGGAAGATATGCTCCATTTCCAAGGCAATAATTGAAAGGAACACTGCAATAACAATCTTTCTAATCCATCACTATTTAATCTTGATCCATTTTCCATTAATCAAAGCTGTTTGATATGTTTTTTTTTTCATCTGAGGTTTAGGTGCTACGGTGGTTCAACTGATATTGTTTGGATTGTTTTGAGTTTAAAGATAGATAACGGAAGATGAAAAAGGAAAAACAAAAGGCTGACAAATCATACACTTAAAACGCACAGCAGAACGTTAATGAGTGGCTTGAGAGGTTAAATAATAATCATACCATTCCTCTCGTGCCTTGAAGGCGCATAGGGGCTGCCGAGGCAGTTTCATTGACAAGGAGTAAAGTCCTGGATGGGTCGCCACTCCGAAGCAGCTTACCCTGAAAGGTTATTACCCCAGTACACTGGTACTCATTTCGTCGACCTCAGGATGACAGGCTGAGTGAACCCCACCTGGTGTTAATTCAATGGTGAACAGGGGCTCAAACTCAGGACCCTAAGGTCCCAAGCCAGCCAGCAACCTTAACCACCAAGCCAACACCAGGCTTGAGAGGTTAAAAGTGCCAACTTTTTAAAGTTAAAGTAGTATCATAACAATGGAAGTATTGAGTCAGCGAAGATCTCACAAGGTTGAAAGCCCCAGGTCAAGTGAAGAAGTCCTTTCCAGAAATGTGTGCATACAAGGTGTCGGTGCATCATTTTGCCATGAATTCGCATAATGATGCAACTGATATGGATATACAGTCGCTTAATGAAAGACCTTCACCTGACCTTGAGCTTTCAACCTTGCGAGATCTTCTCCAACCAAATACGTAACAATTTCGGGATTTTAAGTTTACGCAGTAGAACAGTGCGCAGCCATTTCAAGGGTGCAAAGTTCTAAAACAAAAAGGGTGCAAAGAAAAATCCAGCTAAATTTACACCACTATCCTTCACTATTAGGAGCATCTGTCTTACGACTACCATGACGGAAAATTTAACGACCCCAATTCTTAGACGGTGGGAGTGGGGGAAAAAGAAAACATGAGAAACATTCATGAGAAAAAGAAAACGGCAACATTAAACGGTGAATGTGAATTTTGCTGCAATATTTACGGACGAAGTCATGTTTTTCCATTGTCGAGTATAAATCACATTCTCTTTCATGTCACATTTTGGCTCCATTGGAATAACAGAAATAACTACTCGCCTGCCATTCCACGTGACGTCTTCCCTCTATAGATTGTAGAAGTGGAGCAGTGGGAAAGCGAGTCCCCTTTGTTTGTTCTATCGTATGTGTATTTGTGCAGGTTCATCCGTCACGCTTCTCATCATGGGCGCAACAATTGGAGAGATGTCCTTTCCAGTCATTGTTGGTTCGGTGAGTTCGCAGCTTCATTGCTGAAACATTTGGAGCCAAGGATGCATGTCTTTTACTGAACAAACTCAAACTAGATTTTTGACGTCGCTTTATTAGTCGACTCACCAAAGTATTTATATATGTTGGTGGTGTTGTTGTAGGTGATGGAGAAGCATGGTTATGACAAATTCCACTACTGTACCCTGTTTTTCACCATGACTGGACTGGTCAGCTTTTTACTGCTGTTGTTGTGCCGTCATTTTCATTTGCGCACTCAGACGGAGAACGATAAAGACCAACTTGGTATGGCTTGATTTCTTGACGTGCCGTTTGCCTTGTTCCTACCATCTGCTACAATGTGTTTTAAGATTGCTGATATTTTTTATTATGCTTTTGCTGTTTATGTATATTTTGAGCTTAACAAAAAACGTTTTCGGCATCCTTTCGAAATAACGAAGGGACATGTACCTTATATTTTGATTTTATATTGAATTTGTGCACAAGTGGTCTGTCCGTGAACAAAATGAACATCATTGCATGGTATTGAAGTTGTTTTTCATTATTTCTTCCTTTGGTTCTGATGCCGAATTGGAGGAGGCTCCATTGCATGCTAACCATGTATACAGAATGTACTTTTGGATACAGGATGGACTTAGTCCATTCTGGAAACCAAAAGTGATAAAATAAAGATGAGAACAACAAACGTTGTTCTTATCTATTGAAATGAGTTGCAAAGGTTAGTGCGTCACAGAACTGCAGTACATTTTCATCAAGGTGCCTTTCACTGAAGCAAGACTTCTACCAAGTTAAATTTGGGGATCTGATGAACATTCCAAGCAGTACAAGATTGAAAACGAAATTAAAAATAAATAATTTCTCCACCTGACATTGTATGAATCGCCAAAAGTTATTTTTTAATGCTTGTTCTCTATTTTCTCAAGCATTCCCTGTTGATGGTCATTCCATTTTGGTGTTTGTAATATGTCGATGCTACTTTATACTCACGATAACATCAGATGATAATTTTCATTTCAGATCCAGTAATTCTGCCTTAAAATTCTGACTTGAGATTCCATTTAACTTTGAACCTTGAACTTTTATCTCCCAAGCTCTGCAAAGCAAATGTCAAAGTGAAAAATTGATTGCCTGCTTGTCTTGTCTGCATGTCGTTTCCAGTTGGCGAGAAAGAGCTCAAGTGAAGATCTGTTGGTGCTGGAATGAATGGAGATTTCCTTCCAATTATGTAAATAATTGTAAATTCCTATATTTTCAAGCATTAACCCCTGTCGAAGAGCTTCAGTTGGTAAGGATGAAAATAAGGAGACTGGCTTGTTTCATGGCTTTAGTGAAGGTAAATGATTTGATCTCATTGGTATAATCAAATTAATTTGTTCACTGGTAGATATATGGGATGCATTTCACCTTACCTCCATTTGTATAGACCTCAACTTGCATGTCCCTCTCTATCCTGCATCATGGTTGAGGAAAAAGAAGGTGGAGGAGGGGGAACTGGTGGTGGGTCCTCTCTTTTTAACATTTGCCTACTATTTATTTCAGACTTATAATGCTTGAAATATTTTAAATCTGCTAACCTGTATTTGTCTTACAATGTGAAATGATCTAAGCTGTTGGCAAGCAAAGGGTTAGTTCATTTGGACCATTCAGAAGTAAACTGCGCTATCTCACATCTAGGTCCAAACTGAGTTGGTTGAGTGTACGAAGGTCCCTTGAGGTCAATACAACTCTGGTGTTGACAGCTGTTTTCAACAAAATGTTTGATCCTGAAACTGATTTTTGCTTGAAGGGATAATAAATGTGAACCTGAAGTTTGAGACCATTTTTATCACAACCTGTTTCCCAAGGGCCCATAATGTAGTGTGTGCAAGTATTCTGTTAAGAGTTTCAGTTTGTGGTGGTTGAGTAAGGCTGTTGTATTTCAGGAAGGCAAACTTTGAGGGTTTGAAGAGAGAATTGGATGCTCTAGAGTCGAGATAGGCAACAGTAGGGCAATTGGCATAAGAGAAATGGTCAACTTTAAAGGAGTAAATGAGCAGTGTCTACGGTAAAGGGTACATATATTCCAGTGAGGTGTAAATCCAGAGGCAAAAAGAGACTCGGGTAGTTGAGCAGAAATGTAAGTTGTGCTATTAAGCAAAAGCATAGGGAATTTATTAAGTATAAATTAACAGGACTGGAATCAGACTTGTATCAGTATGGGAGTAAACAGGGATTAATTAAGAAAATAACTCGGCAAGGTAAAAGAGAATATGAAAAGGATATGGCCAAGAATATTAAATATCTTCTTTAGTTTGCAGCACAAAGCTGTAGAGTAGCGTCATTTGCTGAGGACACAGCTGATGCAATGTTCTCTGTAGGGTCGGCCAGGGATTTAGAATTTGTTTAGGGTGCCGGTTATAGCTTACCTACTCTTCGCGAAGGACAGCATTGGTTCTTTAACGTCCACCAACAAATACCAGCAGATGGGATGCCCAGTTAAACATCAGATCGGGGGTGGGGGGGGAGGGGGGGTTGAAGATGAATCACTCTGCATGTAAAACACCAGGATGACAGTTTATAGCTGGGTCAGGACTCAAACCTAGGCTATACAGCTTTGAGTTGAGTGTTCATACATCTTGGCTATCCTGTCAGTCAATATTTGTGGTGTATAAGGTGGAGAACAGCAAGGCATTCTTTAAGTACATGCTAAGACAAGTGTAGGTCCTTGAAAAACAGCACAGGGAGATTGGTGAGTGAAGAAAGTGAGATGGCAGGCTTATGTAATGGTTGTTTTGCTTCAACATTTACACAAGAAGAGTCAGGGGAATTGCCAATAACAGAGAATAAATCAAGGAGATAAGGAATGACTTTTACAGGAGTTTCAGTTCGGAGTGGAGGAAGTTATGAAACGACTAATACCAGATAAAGCCCGGGGGCCAGATAATATGCATCAGAGTATCGAGGGAGGTCATGGAGCACCGATATCTTAAATAGCTCGTCGGAGGCAGAACAGGCACCAAATGATTGGAGAGTAGCAAATGTAACACCGTTACTTAAGAAAGGATCCAGAGAATAATTGGGGAACTATAGACCGATGAGTTTGACTACAGTTGATGGGATGATGTTGGAGACGTTAGAGGTCAGATAAGGAACAATTTAGATTATTTTTTTAAACTAATTAAAGGCAATCAGCACGGGTTTACTGAAGGAGATCATGTTTAACAAATTTATTGTTGTTCTATGAAACAGTTTCTGATTTGGGTGGATGACGGAAGTGCAGTGGATGTAGTCCATCTCGACTTTCAGAAGACATTTTATGAGGTAATAGGAGGTTGTTAGCCAAGGTGAGGGCTTGTGGAGTGGCTGTTTGGGTTGGTAAATGGATTGGAAACTGGCTTAGTGGTAGGAAACAAAGATTGGCTATGAATGGGAGGATGTCTGGCTGGGAGCATGTAAGTCGTGGGGAAGCTCAAGGATCAGTACTCCGACCATTATTATTCATAATCTACATCAATGATTTGGACAGTCGGTTAAAGAGTTGGCTTTCCAAATTTGCAGATGACACAAAGCTTGAATGTAAGATAGACAGCAGAGTGATCAGATTCAGGAAAGTCTAAATACTTGTACACTCGGCAAAAAGATTGACAGATGATGCAATTTAACATAAATAAATGTAAGATGCTGTGGATGGGTAAGAATAATGAAGTATAGATTAAACAAGTCTGGAGATGGCGATGGTTCACGAGCAATGTACACGGTTCACCTTTTTTTTTTAATTTTTTTGACCTTCGAGGGGACGCCACGGGCAAACTGGCGGGAATCGGGAAAAACGTAAATGATGAAAGTTGTAGTACTCAAAGAGCACTACTTGCATACCAACTTTCATTCGAAACAGTTGAAAACCCGAGGAGCTCGATGCCCAATTTATTGATTTTTTTTGACATTTTCTAAGTTCGTGACCTTGACCTTGGGACGAAAATGAAAAATCGAGCTCCGTGGGGCTATGCAGGTGCCATTAGGCTAACCAAATACCGAAACCCCTGTCAGATTCGACAAACCCCCTCGGAGAAGATTTAACTTGAAATTGGCTACCCCCTAAAAAGACATGTTCTTTGGGCGTGGCTCCGCCCATAATGGGCACAGCATGCCCATTCTCAGGAAAACACAACTCGATCATGATACAAACCTCGCACCCTAATTTTATAAGGATCGGATCAAAACCCACGGAGCTACGCTCGGGACAGACAGACAGACAGACAGACAGACACACACCCATAACTAATATAGTGGTCACTTACTAACTCGTGAACTAATAAAGTAAGGGGCAGTCTTGGAGTGTGTCACACGAGAGGGATCTGTGAGTGGTAATACATATGGGGGGAAGGGGAGGGGAGAGGGAGGGAAAGCAGACAGCACAGTGACAGGCAGCTAATGGTAAAACTAACAGGGTTTTAGGTTGCAATTGAAGGGGGGATAAATTATAAATCAAGAGGTAATGTTAACATTGTATTGGAACTTAGTTTGTACAATTTTGTTCACCACATCTGAGGAAGGACGTAGTACAGCATAAAGTGATGAGATTAATTCTGGGGCGAGCTGGACTAAGCTAAGAGGATTGAAGGAGACAGGACTTTATCCATTATAAAGGAGGTGATTAAACAGGGATCTGATATAAATGTTCAAGATAATGAAGCATATGGACAAAATAAATGCAGAAGAATTATTCAGCATAATCGACAGTGACAGGACCAGGGACCAGCCTTAGAGAAAAGAAGAGGAGAGTTAGGAGGATAGTAAGGCAGGGGTCTTTCACTCACAGTAGTTAATGCATGGAAGAGTCTCTCTGGAAAGGTAGTGGCAGCAGAAACAGTAGATAGGTACCTTGAAGCATTTCAGATAGAGGGGTCCATGGACATTGGCAGGAATGGTAGGTAGCTGAGGGATTGATGGGTGATTGGATACCTGTGTCATGATTGTGATGTCTGGGAGAGGGTGTCTTAAAAGGTGAATGTGCTGTCTTTGTTTGTTCATTCCTCACCCAAAACACAGAGTATGGTACATCAGTCAGTCTTGAGTGTATACAACACCCCATTGATAAGCCTGGTGTTGGCTTTGGATCCTAGGGTCCTGAGTTTGAGTTCCGTTTACCACTGAATTAACATCAGGGGGTTGACTCAGCCTGTCATCCTTCTGAGGTCGGCGAAATGAGCACCAGTATACTGGTAATAGGAGCATTTTCTTTTGCATCAGTGGCATAGCCACGCCCTGAACCAATGATGCAACCAGCAGCCAAAAAGGCAGCACACGATGGGAACCCCAGTGATGTCTGTGCTTGCCCCACTGTTCTCATCCCCACTCCTTCTCCCCTCCCCAACACTCCTTCACCCCCTCTACCTAAGTGAATGTAAGTTGATAAACTGTTGGATTTAATTAATGTGGTGGAGATGTTGTGCAGGCTTGATGGGCCAAATGTCCTCGTATTGCATCCCAGTTCCTTGTGTATACATATTTTCTGTGTATATATATATATATATATATATATATATATATATATATATATATATATATATATATATATATATAAATAGATAGCCCAGTTTACATCTCAGTGACTCATTCGGCCTGAAACCAACCAAGCATAATGAAATGCAGGTTTGACTTTTCTTTTGCTATTGCACAAAGACAAAGGCATCTTTTGCAATGATTATAAGGGGACTGTGCTGCAAATTGTTTCAGCCAGACAGCATCATGTTTGCTGAAGATGCGATTTCAGGTTCACATGGCCAGGTTATATGTTTGCTGAAGATGCGGTTTCAGGTTCACAAACACTGCGTGCATGTTTGAACAGAGGGCTGATGAGAATGCAGATGACTGCATGAAAAGGGCTGATTAGCTTGACATGGCACAAGTTTTATGACAATTTTTATCCAAAGAATATAAGTATAATATTTATGTATAAAAGATTTTGGATGTTTCTTTCCTTTTTAAAATTGAGTGAAACTCGAAAATGTACATTTTGATAATGACAACGTAAAGTACTTTAGCTTGGCAGGTTTTGTTTGGTGGTGGGGGAGTTGATTATCGAGGTGCTTTTTCAGCAAACAATTTTTATCCCCCGTCGCGTGGCGGAAGGGGGATATTGTTGTCATCCAGGTCGTCCGTCCGTCCGTCCGGGCGTCAACATTTATAGCTGTGAGTGCAATAACTCATAAACTGTTCACCATATCGATTTGAAATTTGGGTCACACATGTACCACCTGAAAAGGAAGAACCCTATTGATTTTGGGCATGGCCGGATCCAAGATGGCCGATTGGGGCGGCCATCTTGAAAAAAATGTTTTTTGTAATAAATGGAAAACCGCTTATCTGATTTCAATTGTTTTTGGTTACTACGTTCCTCACCCCTGGGGAACTTTTTCGAGATGATGACCAAATGGTGTCTTGTTTCCAATTCACCTCCCTCATTATCTGGCCTCCCTATGTATGACCTTTTTCATTCAATGGCAGGGATTCCCCATCTCTGATGGTATATTTGAATGTAGTCAAACATCAGCTCATCACACTCCTGGCCTGCTTTGGCATCAAAATAAAAATCCACCATTGCATATTCTTTTCCGTTTATAGCTCTATCAACAGCAAACTCCGTGCAAGTGGCATAATTACCACCGAAGCTGGATGGATGTTACGTTTCCACCCATCTGTCTGTGAGCAGGATATATAAAAAAAGTTGTGGATGGATTTGGATGAAACTCGATGGACAGGTTGAGTGTGTGACAAGGACAAATGATTAGATTTTGGTGAAGATCTGGGTCAGAAAGTTTATTTTTTTTTAATTCTCAAAATGATTCTTCACCATTGAGAAATGCAGCCAAAAATGATATATTGTATTGTGCTGCTTCTTTTAACGGCCGTTATTAACCCACCTTTCCTGGTGGGGTTGGCCGGGGGAAGATTGGCCCGAGTCTTCACGAACCCGCTGCTCAGGCCTGACATTGGACTAGTTTAGGTAGGAAATTTTAATTTGGCTAGGGTGCTGGGAACAGCTCGCTTACTCTTCACGAAGAACACCATGGGATTTTTAACGTGCTCCAACTAATGCTGGCATATGGGACACCCGTTGAATGTTCGTCTGCGGGACAGCACGCATTCATCAATCACCAAAACGATATATAGCAAAATATTTGAAAACGTTGTGGTCAAGTTGTGACAACTTGGTGGATGAGTTAGTTAAGTGGCAAGAACAAGCCGATTAGATTTTGGTTCAGGTCCGGCTTATCAGTGGAATCCAAAACGTAAACTGTTCAGCCTGGCAGAGGTATACGCTCTACCGAGTGCCATTCTAGTTGTTGGAGTGATCGCTGAGTCTGGAAAGTTGGCCGTTTGATTCCAACCTAGGCCGAGTTACTATAAAGATGAAACATGGTATGTGCTGCTTCCTTGCTTGACACGAGGCATTTACAGGACAGAGCATGGACAAACACCCTTAGATTGATCCTCCATGGAAAAAGAGTAAATTCCTGCATAATTGCCCCACATGAGTGTGGACAGAAAAGTGACATCACAACATAAACGATGCATCTCTGAGTCCCAATGCTCTGGGAACTGATGCCACTTCCCCCAAAGGACAGCAGCTGTTTGTGTGAAATAAAGTCTGGTGTTGTCTCATGTATTTGATGCAGGCACTCCATGAGCTTTAAATAATATTTTTAAAAGGAGGTCTTTGAGAGCACAATTTCAATAAAAGCCACAATTTTTTTAAAATATAAACGTGATTTATAACTGCATTTTATCATCGGCATCAAAGTCAAAAGTAGTTGTACATGTTACATAATAATTTTGTTGTTGGGGTGGGGAACTGGTGATTGGGGATGATTGAGTGTTCACATATTATTGAGCTGAAATAGAGAAACTCTGGTATGGTAGCTGTATCTGTAGGTTAAAGATGTATAGATAAGTTCCCATTGGCTTACTGCCTCTGAAGGATAACATACATGGTGGGGTTTCACGGACGACATGCGGAACAAGACGAAGGTGACCAGGGTAAACGGAATCGGCCTTATTTATTCCATTTGTTCAAACCATGTGCTAATCAACGGATAATACCCAAGCCTGAGTGGATACTTGATATAAGCAACAGACAGCACATGTTAGTGCAATGACCTTCTTGCCTGTGAAGCCCACCAAGGTGGTGGTTTATACTCAGGTCGAAGATCGAACCCACACTCGACAGTTCAAAAGCAATTTGACGTGATGGAATTTCAAGACTTTCAGATGTGAAGACTTGACATGGAAATTTAATGTCCGACTTCATTTTTTTTAATATCACAACTAGAAGCAACCTCTCACCCTCTCCCAATAAATAAATAAGCAACAGATAGAGGGGAGGAAACACGGTAAGAAAAAGAATCACTCCTTTCGTGCCTTCAAATGCATCGAGCTGCCGAGGTAGTTTGTCCTTGGCTGGGGGCCACACTCCTGGCCAACTCACCACAGGACACTCAAATGGCTCATTCTTTCCAGGAAGCTGATACTAGTTTTGCTGGCTTTGGAAGGATGACAGCTATCAACCCACCTGTTGTTAATGGCATGATCGGGGCTCAAAATCAGGGCCTGAAGATCTCTGAAAGCCAACTACCTCAACAACAGGCTGACTCACAGTAACCTGCAGTAAAAGGGTTGGGTAAGTTTTGGTTAACGGACATAGAAAAGATTTTGTGAAGCTAAGAGTGGTGTACCATTTGCTTTAAGTACTGGAGGGAAGAGTGCAATGAAACCAGAAATGGTAGGAAGCAGGAACAAAACTAGAACGGCACTCGGTGGAGCACATACCTGTGCCAGGTACGTTTTGTATCTCACTGATAGGCCAGATCTGGATGCGGACCCGAACCAAAATCAAATCACCTACCCAACGCATGGGTCCATGACCTTTTTAAGATATCTGCTCACAGACACATAAACAGTTGTGAATACGAGGTTCATCTAAAAAGTAACGGGACTGACTTCACAGAAATTTTATTCCAAAAAATATATTGAAATCACAGCTTGTCCCCTTCAAAATAGTTTCCCTCCAGTCTCACACACTTGTCCATCCTCTTCTTCCACGCATCAATGCACCCCCTTGTAAGGCTTCTTCTGGAATCCTCCAGAGCTCCGTCCTCACGGCCCTTTTGATGGCCTCCACATCAGGAAATCGGGTCCCCTTGATCACCCCCTTGAGCTTGGGGAATAGGAAAAAATCACAAGGGGCCAAGTCTGGCGAATACGGGGGTTACTCCAGAGTTGGCACATTTCTCTCCGCCCAAAAACTGTCTGATGCTCAGGGCACTGTGAGCAGGGGCGTCGTCATGGTGAAGCACCCAGGCGTTGTTATCCCCCAGATCCCTCCTCCTGTCCCGGACTGATCTCATGAGGCGCCGGAGGATCTCCTTGTACACGTATTGATTCACTGTTTGACCCTGTGGTAGAAACTCGAAGTGGACGATGCCCTTGAGGTCAAAAAAACGCGATGAGCATCACCTTGACCTTCGACTTCGACATCCTTGCTTTCTTTGGTCTTGGTGATGCCGGACTTTCTTCCCTGCAGCAATGCGAAGGATCCGGAAGGTGTTTTGCCAAGCTTGGCAAGAAACTTCCAATTGGCTCTCTGCTCACGTCTCATAGCGCAACGAGTCAGACTAGACAACGTGTAAAGCACGACCTGTAAAAAAAATCACACAATGAGCGCAGTCAACCATCACCAGTCATATATATTGCAGGAATGTTGTGAAAGACTGTGATGCAACCTGCTCATTCAAGTTGTGTAAGTGGAGCACACAGCAGGCTCAGTCCCGTTACTTTTTAGACGGACCTCGTATATAATCTCCGTCCATCTTCAATGGCAGAAGTAAAGAGTCGAGTTTGCAAAACAGAATAACCGACGTCTCCCTTTGCTATCCCAGCACACACAAAACAAAACCCAATAAAATCGGTGAGTTACAGGCCACCAGATGGCAACCAAGTCATTTCTGAAGTCACATTTAAATGTTCAAAGCAGCATTGCCTAGCAAAATCCAGGTGGAGGGTGGCTTGCCATCGAGCTAACACCGACGTCGTGGATGATCCCACAACAGTTGGGACGCTGAATGAGCAAATGTCGTGGCACACCGCAGAGCCACTGAGCCTCTTGTGGAAGGCAGAGGCACGATAAACCCTCACAGGCTGACTTGCGAGGCACGTTTCTCCTTCTTGACCTGCCTCGGCCTTACTCCAATAAACCACCGGGTAACCCAGCAAAAGACCAAACGCTGTCGCGAGGTTCCAACCTTTCGTTTCAGGTTCTATCAACACAGGTTCAGTGGGTCCAGGGGCAGGTGCTGCAACTATTGCAGCAGCCAAAGTCTGGGCGATGTGCAATGATTCCGCCATGGCCTCTGCTTTGGCAATCTGTGGTTCAGTGAGGGATGGAGACGCATCGACGAGAACCCAGCGGCCTTCTGACAGGTGGGTCACGGTAGCCGACGGGTTGGCCACTATCAAATGCCCTTGAAGGTCCAAAAGTGTAAGTGATGGTCCACGCAATAGACCAGAAGCTCGCAGCCGGCTGAGGAACGTTAACAGGCCTTTTGGCTCCACCGAGGAGCGATCATAGAGAAAACCTGGCCGCAAACCGACTTCCACGGCAACAGCATCCCAAGCAGCTTTAGCCGCACGCCTTCCAGCTCGTACTGTGTTCAGGCCCAGGGATTGGCAGGCCAAGGACTCCAAGTCTCGATCGCTGAGCATGCCTCACAACGGCCCATTCACTGGAATATTTGTAAACTGCAAGGCACTGTTAAACAAACAAGCAATGTATCACCATCATCACCATCATCATCACCATCACCATCACCATCACCATCACCATCACCATCACCATCACCACCACCACCATAACCACCATCACCATCATCATCACCATCACCACCATCATCACCATCACCACCACCATCACCATCATTATCACCATCACCACCACCACCATCACCATCACCACCATCACCATCACCACCATAACCATCACCGTCACCATCATCATCACCATCACCATCACTGAGGTAAAATTACAGTGCTAACAAGGACGTGCTTCGTCAAAATGAAAACATTATACAATATATAGAGAACATTGTACTTTACGGTACTTCTACATATCGACGGTCCCCTGGGCCAGTGCGCATGCGCAGCCTGACCCGGAGCCAGGGATGTTGTGGGTGTTTCAACCTGTTCAATACTTGTTTGATTATTGTCGTTCCACGCTAATAAAGTGGTCGAACAAATTGAACTCTGTTCTTATTTATAATCAAACAACTTGATGCAGTCGAGTAAAGATCGTCGGTGCTGAGGAGGACACGACTGGGTGAAAACGGACCACGAGAACGTCGACAGTGAGTTTGGATTTCTTGGGTACTGTACCCAATCTTCGCCCCCAGGACACTGTACACACGTGTGCATCACCGAAAATAGAACGTTTACTCCAGAATAGCTGTTCCTATGGCGCCGGTGGAAGCAGAGTGCCCGATCGAGGGTTGTGACTATATGGCTACACACGCAGAGGCGGCAGTGGTGGCCGCCATGTTGAGTATACACGCCACTGTGCACGTCGCCGCCCCCAGGGCGGCGAGCTCGAATGCCAAGGTGGAGAAACTCAAGCGTCCCTCCATAGCACTGGCCGGAACGGGCGAGGCCTGGTCGTACTTCATAACCCGCTGGGGCGAATACAAAACAGGTACTAAGCTTGTCGGACCTGACATAGTCGCGCAGCTACTGGAGTGCTGTGAGGAGGAGCTGAGAAAGGACCTCACTCGCGCGGCGGGTCGGAGCCTCGTGGGCAGCGATGAAGAAGACGTCCTCGCCGCCATGAAGGCGCTCGCCGTCCGGACGGAGAACACGATGGTAGCTCGAGTGGCCCTGTCTAACATGCGGCAGGGACACGAGGAGCCCGTCCGGTCATTCCACGCCCGCATCAAGGGGCAGGCGGACACGTGCAAGTATGAAATGAAGTGCACCAAGGCGGGGTGCGATCAGGTCAACGACTTCACCGAAGAGATATTGCGCAACGTGGTTGCCCGTGGCATCGCGGACCAAGCAATACAACTTGACCTACTCGGTGAGAAGAACCAGGACATGCCATTAAAGGACATGATAGAGTATATCGAGGCCAAAGAGTCTGGAAAACGCTCGGCATCGCGCCTGCTTGACACTCAGAGCACGGACGCGATCAGTAGTTCGTATCGGCGGGGAAAGCGACAGGACGTCCGCGCCAAAGTAGGAGCCAGGCCGGAAAAACGGAAGGCCAAGCCCGAAGGAGTATGCATCTACTGCGGCGAGGTGGGCCACGGCAAAACGCCTCAATGGCGCGCCAGACGCGCCGAGTGCCCCGGATACGGTAAAAAGTGCCGGAAGTGTGACCGCCAGAATCACCTCGACAAGGCGTGCCTGGGCGGCCGATCGGCAAGACCCCCATCTAAGGAGACCGACGGGATGTACGACGAGCAGACGGCGGCCTTCGTCGAGCTATGCACGGTCACCATGGCCAGCACAGAGGACGAAATGCGCACGCTTCCCCTCGCTCACCACCTGTACGATGATATGTGCGATAAGTGGATGAAACGCATATCCGACCCGCAGCCATACGTCAACCTCACTCTCACCAACAAGCGCGAGGATTACAAAGCGCTGGGTTTTAACCTCCTGAAACACACTCGCGCGGTAACCCTACCCGCTATGGCAGACACGGGGTGCCAGAGCTGCCTGATCGGCATTAAAGTCGTCCAACAAATGGGCCTGAGTACCGAGGACCTCATACCTGTATCCATGACCATGAAGGCCGCAAACAACAGAGGAATTCGTATCCTCGGAGCCGTGGTAGTGAGATTCGCCGGTAACAGTGACGACGCTCGGAGATTGGAGACGTGCCAAATCGCGTATGTGACGGACTCTTCAGACCGCATATTCCTCTCCCGCGCGGCCTGCATGGACCTGGGAATGATCTCGGACAGATTCCCGACACTCGGAGAGGTGAATCTGACGACCTCGGAATTGTGCGACTGCCCGCGACGCGCGGAGCCGCCGACCAAGCCGACCGCACTCCCCATGCCAGCGACCGAGGCCAACAGAGAGGCACTACAGTCACATTTACTCAGGATGTATGCTCAGAGCACATTCAACACGTGCCCACACCAGCCACTACCGAGAATGACCGGCCCGCCACTACGTCTTATGCTCAGTGAGAACGCAACACCGGTTGCCCATCACACTCCCATCTCCGTGGCCATACATTGGCAAGATGAGGTAAAAGCAGGCTTCGACCAGGACGTTCGGCTCGGCGTGTTGGAGGAAGTACCCGTCGGCACGCCGGTGACATGGTGTCACCGCATGGTAATTTGCGCGAAAAAGAATGGCAAGCCGCGACGCACCGTCGACTTTCAGGCCTTGAACAAGCATGCGTTCCGCGAGACCCACCACACCCAATCCCCGTTCCACCAGGCGAGACGCGTACCTAACGGGAAGCGCAAGACAGTATTCGACGCATGGAACGGTTACCATAGCGTCCGCCTACACGAGGACGACCGCCACAAGACGACCTTCATCACTCCATGGGGGCGCTACCGGTACCTATCTGCCCCACAAGGGTATATGGCATCGGGGGACGGTTACTCACGACGATACGATGAGATCGTCGCGGACATTGGTAACAAGACCAAGTGCGTAGATGACACGCTCCTATGGTCAGACACGATTGAGGGGAGCTACTTCCAGGCGGTCCAATGGCTGGATATATGCGGCCGGAATGGAATCATCCTCAACCCGGAGAAGTTTGTCTTCAGCGCACCCACGGTGGACTTCGCGGGCTTCACCATCACCATGACCGACGTGCGACCGTGCAGCCGCTACCTGGAAGCAATCCACGATTTCCCACAACCGCGTAACATCACCGACGTCAGATCGTGGTTCGGGCTTGTCAACCAGGTGGCATACGCCTTTAGTATGGCCGAACGAATGCAGCCATTCCGGAAGCTCCTGAAAAGTGGAGAACGCTTCCAGTGGTCCATGGAGTTAGAGGACATATTCCGCGAGTCGAAAGACGTGATCGTACAAGAAATCGAACACGGTGTCCGCATATTTGACAAAACTAAGCCAACATGCATCGCCACGGACTGGTCGAAGGAGGGAATCGGATTCTGGTTGCTTCAAAAGCACTGCCGATGCGTGCCAGTTAGACCATTCTGCTGCACTGATGGATGGAAAATAACCCTGGTCGGCAGCAGATTTACACACGCGGCAGAATCCAGATACACGCGCCCATAGAGGGCGAGGCTCTCGCAGTCGCGGACGCCTTGGACAAAGCGCGCTACTTCGTACTGGGCTGCGAGAACCTGATCGTTGCGGTAGACCACAAACCACTGCTGAAACTCCTTTCGGACAGAGCACTTGACGACATACCCAACCCCCGCCTCAGGAACCTCAAGGAGAAGACCCTGCGTTATCGCTTCCGCATCATACATATCCCGGGAATGAAGAACAAGGCGGCAGATGCCATGTCGCGCAGGCCAGTTGGCACCACGCGACCTCCACTCATGAACCTTCCAGATGACAATGCCACCATAGCGACCCACCTCCAACCAAGCACGCACACCGACGTCCTGTCCCTCCTACGCCAAACTGAGCCGGAGTATGACGACGACGTCGAGGACAACCTGGCATGGTGTGCCGCGGGCCTCGAATCATTGCGATCAGTAACATGGGATCGCGTCAGGGAAGCCACCAGCAGCGATGGCGATATGCACATATTGGAGGGAATGACAATGAACGGCATCCCCGACTCAAAAATCGAGATGCCAGAGACAATTCGCGACTATCACCAGTACCGCGAGAACATTACATCGACAGATGGAGTGATCCTATACAAGGACCGAGTAGTCATACCACCCTCACTCCGCGGCGATGTGCTGAGCGCCCTACACGCTGCCCACCAGGGCGTATCAATGATGACCGCCCGCGCAGAATCCTCTGTATTCTGGCCAGGCATGTCGGCCGACATCAGCGCCACTCGGAAAAACTGCGAACACTGCCACCGGATGGCACCATCAGAGCCTGGAGCGCCACCAACTCCACCTATTCCGGTCGTTTACCCCTTTCAGGCAGTGTGCTCGGACTTCTTTGTACACAGGGGTGCACACTACCTTGTGACAGTGGACAGATACTCGAACTGGCCGATCATCTCAAAGTCGACGGGTGGCGCCGCCGGACTCATAAACCACTTACGTCGCGTCTTCGTGACATACGGGACACTAGAAGAGCTCGCGTCGGATGGGGGACCGGAGTTCACCTCCACCGAGACCAGGTCATTCCTGCACAGATGGGGCGTACACCACCGCTTGTCATCGGTGGCCTTCCCTCACAGCAACTGTCGCGCGGAGATTGGAGTTAAGACAATGAAACGACTTATCACGGACAACACCAGCCCGCAGGGAGAACTTGACACTGACGCTGTGCAGAGAGCGATACTACAATATCGTAACACACCTGACCCTGACACGAAGATCTCCCCGGCAATGTGTGTCTTCGGCCGCCCGATACGCGATTTCATCCCAATTATCCCCGGGAAGTACAGACCGCACGACACTTGGCATGAGACCCTGAAAGCGAGGGAGGAGGCCCTCCGCAAACGTCATATCCGCACAGCCGACACCTGGGCAGAACACACCAAACGTCTTCCGCCACTTGCTGTAGGGGACCTAGTCCGCGTACAGAACCAGACAGGATTCCACCCAAAAAAATGGGACAAGACAGGCAGTATCGTGGAGGTACGCCAACACGACCAATACGTGATCAAGATCGACGGCTCGGGCAGAGTCACACTTCGGAACAGGAAATTCCTGCGCAAGTTTAGCCCAGTTCGCAATGACCAGCTGCCACCCCGGTCTATCTATGATGATCTAGCAACCCGCATCACTGTACCTGCACCCGTTGTAACACCGCAACTGCCTGACCTCGACAGCGAACCCGTGACATCTGCGACGCCAACGGGGCCCACGCCGGCACTGACGTCAGTATGCACACCACGGCGCAAGACGACACCCGTTTCAGACACGCCAGCAGCACCAGGACGAGGCACACCGAGGCGCGCGATCCTTCAGACGCCACCATCGGCCCCTGAAACCCCGAGAGCCCCATCCCCACTGGGGCCCGATGTGACACCACCAGCACCAGCGATAGGTCAACGCCGATCCACCAGAGCGACCAGCGTGCCTGCCTGGCACAAGGACTACTCCATGGAATAGTCACACGATGGGCGATATCAACTTTTGTTCATTCATTAAACTTAATATTTTCTCAGCCTTTATCTATTAACATAATAAAGACTCGGAGGGAGATAGAGAACATTGTACTTTACGGTAATTCTACATATCGACGGTCCCCTGTGCCAGTGCGCATGCGCAGCCTGAGCCGGAGCCAGGGATGTTGTGGGCGTTTCAACCTGTTCAATACTTGTTTGATTATTGTCGTTCCACGCTAATAATGTGGTCGAACAAATTGAACTCTGTTCTTATTTAATATAATATGCATTTATACGATTGGTTGCAAATATTGGAAAGTACCAAATATATCGATGAGTTTCCTTTCTCAAAAAAACACGAATCAAAATCCAAGCACGGGCACCGGAAGTCGACGTCGAGATCGGGAAAGAAAATCACAAAGTATTTCCTGATTTAATGAATGAATGTGATGAAAAAAAACAAATCTGTGCGGAATTACAAGTACCAAAAAAGTACGCTCGCATCAATATAATGGTGAAAGGAAGTTTGCGTTAAAAGCGGTTTAAATGTTAGGCGGTATTGTGATCCATGACGGTGTGATTCGTATTAGCATCACTATTATATTACGTACGCAGATAAAAGAAACAAAAAGGTGCAATTTGCGTTAATTGACATCATCCCTCTATATGGAGTACAATACTCCATGATAATGCTTCAGGGAATTTTACATGAAAACTGAAAGCGGCTAAAATTTTAACCGGTATTTTATTCTATGACGATGTCATTCGTATTAGTATCACGGTTATTACGTACGCAGCATAAACACGGAACCCTCGGTCAAAAGAATGCGTGTGGTCGCTTCTTTTGGGGGTCTCAACATGGCGTCCCATTGAACTTCAGCATTCAGCCGTTTTTAATACAGCCAATCCAATTTGTGTGGAGATCACTGGTCGTGGCACAGGAAATGAGACTTGAAATTTTAAACGCAAAATTCGGAGGGAAAAATGAGGAAGAAGAAGGAGGACAATTTTTCAATGTGATCCACTTGGCCCTTCTCATTACGATTACAGAAACGTCGAACAACAACAACAACAACAACAACAACAACAACAACAACAACAACAACAACAACAACAACAACAACAACAACAACAACAACAACAACAACAACAACAACAACAACAACAACAACAACCAGAAACTTCATCGGATAATTGATTTCGTGTTGATCGAAGTTGTTCACCTGTGTTCGACCCGTGACCACACCTGATCGGGTTGTGCTTGTGCCAGGAGTCCGGTACAGTCCGCCATTCAAACATTGCATGTGTGGTAACTGTCCTCAGTGTAGTCGTCGGGTCGTGAAACTGTCCTCGGTGTAGTAGTTGTGTCGTGAAACTGTCCTCGGTGTAGTAGTTGTGTCGTGAAACTGTCCTCGGTGTAGTAGTTGTGTCGTGAAACTGTCCTCGGTGTAGTAGTTGTGTCGTGAAACTGTCCTCAGTGTAGTAGTTGTGTCGTGAAACTGTCCTCGGTGTAGTAGTTGTGTCGTGAAACTGTCCTCGGTGTAGTAGTTGTGTCGTGAAACTGTCCTCAGTGTAGTAGTTGTGTCGTGAAACTGTCTTCAGTGTAGTAGTTGGGTCATGAAACTGTCCTCGGTGTAGTAGTTGTGTCGTGAAACTGTCCTCAGTGTAGTAGTTGTGTCGTGAAACTGTCCTCAGTGTAGTAGTTGTGTCGTGAAACTGTCCTCAGTGTAGTAGTTGTGTCGTGAAACTGTCCTCAGTGTAGTAGTTGTGTCGTGAAACTGTCCTCGGTGTAGTAGTTGTGTCGTGAAACTGTCCTCGGTGTAGTAGTTGTGTCGTGAAACTGTCCTCGGTGTAGTAGTTGTGTCGTGAAACTGTCCTCAGTGTAGTAGTTGTGTCGTGAAACTGTCCTCAGTAGAAAACGACAACGAATCGATTTTTTCTTCCATATCTCAAGCCAGATGGATATCTATTAATAGAACCAAACTACCGTTTGTGACGCGATCAAATGCGTCCGGATTGAAAACATGGATTTTGCAACGTTCATCGTCGAGAGCCGAAACGTAACACAGGTACGTGACGATGTTCCAGTTCGAGCGTCTTTCCCGCGAGTTTACCTCGAATTTTGTTCAAGGGTCGAACATGGGGAAGAACCACGCGGAGCATGACGTGCTGGTTCGGGGTTAACGAGCCTGGTCACCATGGTAACACGATCAATATATGCAAACAGTCGCTCCAAAGGTGTGTTCACCCAGGTAATCCGCATTAAGTCATGCTCAAGAAAAAAAATAAATCAGACTGCCGTTCAAGTGTAAGTGTTTGATTCGCACCGGGAAGCAGGGACTGGGAGTGACCCGTTTGCATCACACACGTTCGCCTGATGTTGGCTTCACGGTTAAAGGCTTCAGATGTTATGGTCTTGAGGTCGTGCCCCTGCTCTGCCGTTAAATGAAGCTCCTGTCGTGCCACCAGGTGGAATGACAGCCTGTCATCCTTTGGAGGTCGGCAAAATGAATACCAGCTTTATTCGAAACGGGGGGCACTGCATCAGCGGCACAGCCGAGCTCCCAGCAATGATACACTAAAATTTAGCGTTGCAGTCCTTGGCCGGTCACCGACACACAATAGCCTGGTGTTGGTCTGGTAGTTAGGGTAGCTGAGGGCCCTGTCACACCTTGACGATTTAGCCAGCGTATGCCTGACGTATGCAAGATTTGGCTAAAACGCCGGCACACGTCGAATACGTTATGGGTAAGTTTGTATACGTTAAAAGCACGCTGGCATACGTCGTAGTACGCCGAGGTGTTAGACAAATTCTCCATGCTTGAAATTTTTCGACGTATGCCAGCGTGTGACTCACACGTTCCGCATAATGCTGGCCATAAGTTGTAGGCACGTTACGCGATCGTTGACACACGTCGACACACGTGACTTGTAAGTTACTCATAAGTCGAAACATGTCAAGGTAATGGTTAGCGTCAGTGTTCCAGACTCCATGGTTTTTTTTTTTTTCTTCTGCGGTATGACGGTCATGTTAACACTTCGATTTCTAGTGCGGTTATAATATAATATAATTAATAGGCTGCCGCTCAACGATTAAAATCATAACCGCACTAGAAATCAAAGTGTCAACATCACCGTCATACCGCAGAAAAGAAACAAACAAACAATCAGGGAGTCTGGAACACTGACGCTAACCATTACCTTGACATGTTTCAACTTATGAGTAACTTACAAGGAACGTGTTTCGACGTGTGTCAACGATCGTGTAACGTGCCTACAACTTATGGCCAGCATTATGCGGAATGTGTGTGTCATACGATAGCATACGTTGAAAAATTTCAAGCATGGAAAATTTGTTTAACACCTCGGCGAACTACGACGTATGCCAGCGTGCTCTTAACGTATACAAACTTACCCATAACGTATTTGACGTGTGCCAGCGTTTTCGCCAAATCTTGCATACGTCAGGCATACGCTGGCTAAATCGTCAAGGTGTGACAGGGCCTTGACTTGGGATCCCAGGGTCCTGAGTTTGAGGCCCGTTTTCCACTGAATTAATACCAGGTGGGGTTAGCTCGACCTGTCATCCTTCCGAGGTCGGCAAAATGAGTGCCAGCTTGCTGGTATCTTGTGTCGGAGTGGTGACCCATCCAGGATTGTGCCCAATAGCCAAGGAGACTGCTTAGGCAGCGTCAACGCTCTGCACAGAGGATGGTCCCAATGGATGGATTTGATAATCACTGCAATTAAGGCAACATCCTTAGATGTGGAGCCTTGCCACTCAGGGAGCCAGGCCTTTTAGATGTGGAGCCTTGCCACTCAGGGAGCCAGGCCCCTCAGATGTAGAGCCTTGCCACTCAGGGAGCCAGGCCCCTCAGTTGTGGAGCCTTGCCACTCAGGGATCCAGGCCCCTCAGATGTGGAGCCTTGCCACTCAGGGAGCCAGGCCCCTCAGATGTGGAGCCTTGCTACTCGGGGAGCTTGGCCCTCCACAGCTAGATTGGCTGTTGTGCAATGCTTACATTTTGCCTGGAAACGCAAGGTTCATTGGAAATCAGATGGGGGTTATTACATCCTCAGTGGGTCAGCAGGTTTGGAGGTGAAAATGTGGGCCAAACCCTCCAGTTGCAGGTTCTTGGGTCCATTGTAGAAGATGTCAGAGCCACAGCCACATGATGGCATCTTTCTGGGTGCAGCCATCTTAGAGTGATCGACAGAACCATTATTCTCCTACAACTACCACAGCTGCTCCCTCTCGCGAAGATTCTGGATCAGTTTCGACAACAAAAATCTGATCGAAGCGCATTGTCGCCCGCTGACAGCTAGAAGTCAGATGTGTGATGTGTGATGCACCGAATTAGACTGACGAGCTCAAATGGTTGGATGAAGAAGAAGTTGACACACATGGCCTAACAGTACCACCAAGTAATAGCGTCCAATATGGAACTCCCATTTTCACTTTGAAAAAATCAAGTCAGCAGTCTGGGAGAATATCTCAGATCAGACTGTATTGTTACGGATCTGGAAACCATATGCATTCAAACATAAAGATGTCCCAAAAGTCAGTTATTCCGTTAAGTACATGTGAAGACAGGTCCCTTCCTTTTGTCTAGTGGGAGAATCAAAGGTGTGTGTTGCGATGTCCTTTTTGGTAGGTTATTACATCTAACGACCATCCAACAAACCATCCAACGAATCCTCCAACGATCATCCAACAGACCATCCAACAAACAAACCAACAACCTGCTATCGAACAAGCGCTTCACCCGCCAAACCGGCAACTCGCTGTCCGAGGCAAAATCCTCTTGCAGTGGTTTCTTCTTGGCGGACCCAGACACACCTGAAGGGGGCGGGGTTTTCCAGGTCTGGCCGAGACCCTGCCCAGAAAGAGGAGGATCCGTTGAGGCCCTGTCCAATCGGGGCGGACGGTGACGTCTGTTTCACCGAGCCCCCGCCCCATTCGGGGAGGTCCATAAAAATATGACGCGATCCTCAGAGTGTAGAGTTTATTTATTTATTTATTTATTTTTTTGAGGAGTTGAGTTGGTTGGTGTGCGTCGTGCGGTTTGAGCTGGAGTCTGAGGCGTTTGAGTGGAGTTCTGCATTTGGCTGGCATTCGATGGAGTTTTCCTGGGTCCCGTCCGCGACCCTGATCTCCGCCCTGGGACTCCGACTGCTCTGCTCGGGTTCCTCCACGGGCACGAGCCCCAAGAGTGTGACTTTTGGCCGGGCCGCACGACCATTAGCAGGTGCCACACCGTGGAGCACCCCTCCCTTCAACGTGCAGGTACCCAAGCAAACTGCGACCCCCAGCTCGTCTCTCCCTCTCTGGTTGCAGGGGTCTTTTAATAAATCATCTGAGTGTGTGGGCCCATCTTGTAAGTAGAAACTGTACAAGTGTTTTTGAACATTGTAAATTCACTCCAGTATATTCCGTGATAAGTCTTGCTCTGTGTCTTCTTTATTGTAAATAAATTACTGTAGAAATGTTCCAGTTCGTTTCCGTCCTTTCTTTCATTGGTCCAGCATGGTTCGGATCTGAGTTTTAGCAGGGTTTTTATACCCGATAATTAATCCGTTCATTCGAGCCGGCACGGCTTTGACAGTTCCGCTCGACTGCAACCGAACTGGAGTTGGTAGTCAGTAGTTGGAACTCTACCACAGTCGGTAGAGTGACTCGGTTCGAGCAAGATGTGCCGAAGGCGTGGTTCCCCGGTAGACGACACCGCATAGTTAATTAGGTAAATTGGTTCGAGACAAAAAGACCCTACGCTACGCGGTGGAGGTATTGGCGTCCACTGTCGGTTAAGCGACCCGCCGCCTCACGGAATTATCCGGAGCGACGTCCTGCAATTCCGGAGAGTCTGGTGGGAATCTACGTAACTTTCCCCACCTCGCAGTCATTCTCGCCACTGGACCTCCGGCCCTCAACAGTATTTTTATCCAGATCATGTTTTCCTTATTTGCAGTCAATCACTTCTGCTTGTGCACTGAATAAATCATTTCAGAGATGTTTTGTACCATTTAGAGAGGGAAAGCTATGCTGGAGGGGGCGGGGGTATTTTGTTTGAGCCACGTATTTTTTTAGGAGGAGGGGGGGGGTCAGGCGAAGTGTCACCGATTGTCACGGCGGGGGGAGGTAGAGCGTCAAAAAGAGGAACATATTTTGTGTACGACCCCTAACCAGCCTTCTCTCCTCATTTTTGTAATTAAACCCTCCACCCCCCCTCTACCCCTTCAATTCAAACCCCCCTCTCCATCCTAGCTGCCTGGGCCTGGCCCATCCAGCACATAATGGGCAGAGATTCCATTGTATATGCACAAGGACATGTTGCTGAAGTGCACAAGGAGGAATTTTATCATTTTCTTTGCCTACCAATCCCAACCCATCCTCGGTAGTCATCAGGCATGCAGCTTTAGTAGTGGGACGGGTTAAGATATGTATTCAGTGCTTGTCTTGTTTGGTCTTTTATTGATCTGTGCCCCTTGTCTTCAAATATAGTTGTGTTGCAATTTATTAGTGTGCTTGTTTATGATTATCATCATTTCATACTTAAACCGTTTGCGATCTCTGGAGTGGTGTATTCTTCCCTTCCCACCATTCGGGTTAATTGCAATGGCAGGGGGCCGTTTGGGTAAAATAAAACTAGGGCTTCCATTTCCCACGCTGCTTTGAATTTGGCCTGTCACCGTTCAGTTATCCAGGGCCATGCCCCATATGTACACGGCTGATGAGTGAAGGTTGGCAATACCAGTGGGCAAGCTAGAGCATCCGCTGTCTCCTGTCAAAGGTGTTTACTCTTTGGAGGTAGCCCCTTCTTTTGGCAACATCCTTTGTAGCAGCACAGTTGGACATCTCTACTTTAATGTCAACAAAACTTTTGTTTGATTTCACTTTTTTATTCTTTTTTTTTTCTAATCTGTGCCAACTGCTTATGTTTGGCAGATTTTTTTGTTTCTGTTGTAAAGATGGTGAGTGCTTTCTAATAGTCAATTGGTGTAAATTAATTATAACATGATGTTTTCAGGCAGCAGTGCTTGAGGAGCATGGAGTTTCCGTCGTCATGGGGAACGAGGCATGTGACTTGGACTCTGCTGTGGCTGCTTTAACCTATGCATGGTTCTTATTTCAGGTGAGAGTTTAAGATTAAAGATGGACTTTGTGTTCTGTTAAAGAACATTGAAAGATTTAACTCATGCTGGTGAACGCCAGAACTTCACCTTCTCACCCTGAGCCAATCGTTGTCTTCTCATCTTTAGTCTTCCAGGCATGGCTCAAGACCAGTACCAATGTTGAATATTCTGAGAGCTGAGTTGCCTCTTCGTCCTGAAATCGGCTACCTGTTCCGAAGGCTGGCTCTGCCATCCATAGATTATCTGCCTTGCAAAGATGATGTGCAGTTGAAGACTTTGGCAAAAAAGGGATCTCTCCAGCTCGTTCTGGTTGACCACAACGTCCTGCCATTGTAAGAATTTGTTGGAATTTTTTTAGGTTCATTGATAATAATAGGACAACCCTCACTATGGTGCATTGGCAACTGAAAGATCATGTACAGTATGAAGCAACAATTGAAATTTACCTTTTGCCAGTGCTCTGTGTACCCCAGTCTTATTACCTCCGGCACCGAAGGTGAAGGAGGTTATGTTTTCACCCCTTTCTGTCTTGTTTGTTTGTTTGTGTGCAGGATATCTCAAAAAGTTGTGGACAGTTTGGGTGTGTGACAAGGATGAACTGATTAGATTTTGGTGAAGATCTGGATCTGGATCTGGATCTGGATCTGACTATGAGAATTTTTAAAATGATTCTTCACCATTGAGAGATGCGGCCAAAATTATATAGAGCACGATGTCTCATAGAAAACAGCCAACACCGGCTTGCCTGCTATGTGAGGACACCAAACCTTTTGCTTTGGCCAAGTTTGACGACAACACGGGCTGTTTGATATGCTCCAATAACAACACTTCCGCCTTTGATCTCTCCTCCGATTCTAACTGAACCAATTCAAGAGAGCATATTGTCAGTCTTGTTTTAAATGAGAGCATTATGAATGCTCTCATTTGGTCATCCACTGGTAGAGGTTCAGTGTCTTGAATTGTTAAGCCTTATCATCAGCAATGACCTTTCCTGGACTGACCACATAGTCAAGCTGGCCTGAAAAGCTAGTCGGAGACTAGACATCCTCTATTGATCCAAGTCTTTCCTCAGAAAAGAGAGCTACTCACAGTCTACAAAGCCTTTGTCCACAGCTCGATTGAGTACTGTACTGTTCTCTGCTATGGGTTGGTGATGAAGTGTCACATCTGTCTCTCCTGGATTCTGTGGAATATAAAACTCTAAGAATGATTTGAATCTCCTGTGATGAGGCTGATCCACAATGTCTGTTGCTCTCAAATCGCAGGCAGATCGGTGTTGTCTCTGTTTTATTCCATCTAGACGCCAACATTGCTCCCTCTGCTATCTGTCCTCCGACCCTCCCCAGCAACTCCAGGATGCACACATACTTAAAGTAACTCCCTTCTGGTTAAAATTCCAAAATCCAGGATGACTGCACACCTCGACTCGTATCTCTCACTTCTTCTGTCTATGGAACCGCCTTCTCGAGGCTTTTCTGTCTCGGTCTTCCCTCCAAGGCTTCAAGCAGGCAGTACACTGCCACCTTGTGTCATCCTCAATCCTGACCCATGGTCTCCATCAGCCCCAATAACCCTCTTATTTGCCCCATGAGCCTCGCTGTTGTGGAAAAAAAAATACAATTGTTTAAATATCAAGGACAAAAGATGCCAATGAATACTGGTGGTAGTTTTAACACCTTGGAAAATTGGCAAAAGTCTCATAGTTGATACTGAAAGCTTTAATATGGAACTAGAACGGGCACTCGTAGAGCGCATACCTTCGCTGCCACTACTTTTTTTGTTCTTGGTATGAGTGTGGGGAACTGGTTTCATATGAATGGTCTTATGACACAAACCACATATCTATAATGTCATGACCCCCCCTCGACTTTCGGGGGCTACGGACTAAACAACAAGCTACTCGCGTCGTTCTGGCGAGTCTTCACTCGCAAGCTCGGTGAATACAACGTTTCAACAACAGAAGGTAATCTCGTTTGATGCTGGTTTCACGCAAATCGAATAAGAATTGACTGAGTTATGCCGAAAACCGCATATTTTTCAAGGGCGTGACCCCCCCCGACATTTTACCCCAACCGGTGACATGTGTTATGACGTCATTGTGTCACAAGATTGGGCATTAAATTCTGAACATTTTGGTGCTGGGTTCATGTAAAGCGGACAAGAATTGACCACGTTATGACAAAAACCGCATATTTTTCAAGGTCGTGACCCCCCTGACCTTTTACCCCTAACCGGTAACAAGAGTATGGGCGTCATTGTGTCATATTGCATATCACAAGATGAGGCGTTGAATTCTGAACATTTTGGCGTTAGTTGCATGCAAATTGAATAAAAATTGACCGTGTTATCGTAAAAAGACGATTTTGACCTTTTCTTGACCTTGACCTTGACCTTTGACCCGAACGATCCCAAAATCTAATCGAATGCTTCCTGGCTAATAACCAATCATCCCACCAAATTTCATGCAATTCGGTTTAATACTTTTTTGAGTTATACGAATCACAAGAGTACAAATAAATAAATAAATAAATAAATACACGCCGACCAAAACATAACCTTTCGCAGAATGCGAAGGTAATAAGAATTTCTGGTCAATATGGTATCGTTAATATTGTGAGAATTTGGTGATGATAACTGAATGAATTCGAAACGGTGCATTTTATTTTGCATTTTTTTCCTCAAAAAACACATTTTATTCCGGACCACGTGCTTATAACCTGTTGCGATGGAAAGCAGAGCTGAGTTCACCTTTGAGCTTGCTCTCATCTATCGATCGATCTTGTATATCTACCAGCAAAAGTAAAGTTTAAGTTAATCCAATTATTTTGTTACAGTGACGGGAAAAGTTTAAGTTCATCTTTCAATTTAAATTATTTCATGGACTTTGAAAAGGTTAATTGTGTTGCCCTCTTGGTTTCACTCAGACTCAAAGCTATGAACTACTCGTACCAACCCACCACAAAATGGTGGTGCAGCATCAGCCGGTGGAGGTTGGATTTGTCAAAAAAAGAGGGCAAAATCTAGCTATTTTAAACTGTTTTACTCCATGAAGATCTGTGTTAAATCTACTTCAATCCAGATGTTCATATCGATTTTAAAGATTACTGGAAGGGATGTTAACCCTGTTCTCCTGCCATTTCAAAAATGAATGTTGAGCAGCTTTTCAAATTTTTCAGACAGACGACACAGTGCGATTATTTATATATATATATATATATATATATATATATATATATATATATATATATATATATATATATATATTTTGAAGATAGATGACTTCCCTTCCAAGGAACTTCAACACAGCAAGAGGCCATTCGGCCCATCAAGCCTGCACAATGGTTGCCAACCTACGACGCTTTGTACTCCATCATTTTGAAATGTTGAGCGTCATGCAAGGAAGCAATATGCACCATTTTTTGAAGTGCTGCTCCTTTATTATGGTGCACACATCACTTCAGAAGTTTTGCTAAGGTTGACTGTCTTGTCTGTAATTCCAAAGTCAAATATTCCATGACGTTTTCTCAATGTTGGGTGTTTTGAGCCAATAACTTGGCCAGAAAAGCAAACCAATGACACAGGTGAAATGTGATCTTTCTTTGTTTGAGTAACTACAGAATACAGGTGCCCAGCTCACATAAATTTCTGCCTCATGGTTTGCACAGTTAGCCCCTGACTATTCCTGTCACAGAACCCGACGGTTCTTGAATCAATTGATGTCCAAACCAACAGGCAGTTGAATGCCAAATTTGTGTGTATTCCACAGGTAAAGGCTGCACAATTGACACGGCACGTGAAAAGGCTGAATGCCTAAACTCCGTGTTTGCTTCGAAATCTTGTGTCTCAAACCCATCGCTTTCTGTATCCACCTTACGTATTCGCACCCAGGTGTTCCTGGACTCTGTGTCCTTTTCTCCTGACAAGGTGGAGAGCTTGCTGTCAAACCTCGACTCTGATTCTGCAACCGGTCCAGACGGAATCAGCCCATGTGTCCTAAAAACATGCCCTGCTGCTCTTGCTCACCCTCTCTCTGTTCTATTCACCCTCTCATTTGCTTGGGGTAATTTGCCATCTGCTTGGAAATCAGCAAACATCACTGCTCTGCATAAAAAAGGTGCAAAAACATTTCCAAGCAAATTCAGACCAAACAGCCTTCTCCCAATTGTCAGCAATGTTATGGAATCCATCATCGCTTCAGACATGAAATCCTTCCTCTTCTCGAATGGCTTAATTTCCGATCATCAATTTGGATTCAGACCAGGTCACTCTACCCTGGATATGTTACTTCTGCTCTCCCAACAATGGATGGAGGTACTCAATGCCAGACATGAAATCAGAGCCATCTCCCTTGACATATAGGCCATAGTCCTTCGATACAGTCTGGCACCCTATCCTGCTCACCAAACTCTCTTCCTATGGTATCCAAGGACATCTCTACTCATGGCTCGCAGACTTCCTCTCCTGTCGCAGTCAATGTGTGGCCCTAAATGGAGTTCTTTCATCCCTTCTTCCTGTCCAGGCTGGTATGGAGTTCCTCTGCACCCATTTTTAAAGTAGTGAACACTGGAACAGTGCTTTGCGCCCTGTTCTTTTTCTGTTTTTCATCAATGATCTCTCTGACTCTCTGGAAAATCCTCTTTATCGCTTTTCTGATGATTCCATCCTCTGCCGTACCATCTGTCATCCCTCAGATCGGCAAGCAGCAGCTTCTTCATTCTCCTCAGACCTGGATAAAATCACAAACTGGTCCAACACGTGGAACACATCTTTCAATCCGGACAAATCTCACACTCTCACTATGTCTCTCCAAAAGGACCGTCTAGAACCCCCCCCCCCGCCCTCATCTACTTTCTCAACAATCCTCTTGAATAAATCCTTTCTTTCAAGATTCTGGGTCTCACGATCTGCCATGATCTTTCTTGGGAAAGCCACATTTCCAAGCTGGCTTCCAAAGTCAGTCGCCGACTGGGAATCCTCTGTCGTGCAAAGTCCTTCTCTGGCACACCTGAGCTCCTGACCACGTACAAAGCTTTCGTTTGCAGCCTGATGGAGTACTGCTCTCCCCTCTGGGCTGGTGTTCCCACCTCTCAGCTTTCTTGGCTTAACGCCGTGGAAACCAAGGCATTTAGGATCATTGGTCTCTTCCGCGATGAGGCTGAGTCTTTGGGTCTCTCACTCTCTCACTGCAGACAGGTCGTTGGTCTGTCTGTCTTCTACCATCTCCTCTCTGGCCTCGCCCCCTCCCCCTTTGCTCTGTCTGAGATATGTCCCTCCCACCCCCCATATTTCCACAGGGTGCTCAAGGTCCACCAGCAACAACCTTCTGGTGAAACTACCAAATTCAAGAATCACTGCTCACCTTCACTCTTTCATTCCTCTTTTTTTTCCCAGCTTTGGAACAAACTCCCACACTATCTTCAATCCCACTCTTCCCTCTAGGTCTTCAAAGCAGCTGTTCACCACCATCTCTTATCTTCCCCCATCCAAAACCATGATCTTTTCTACCCCCGTTAATCCACCCCAAACCCACCTCCTTCAAATTCCCTGCTCTCCTTCGTGAAAGTCCCTGTAGTGTCCATCTTGTTTACCCCGTGTACCCCACCCAATCCCTCTCCCTTCCACAGATCTCCTAATGTCTCTGTTCCCCACTGTCTTTGCTCCCTCCCCCCCCCTCCTCCTTCCCCCTATAATTGTCTCTTGCTCCCCTTGTTGTTCATTCTGTGTGTTCGCTCTCATACGAGCCTGAACAGTGTATACAAAAGAAATGTCTGCACTGTCTTGGCCAGAATTGTCCATGCTTGGCTATAATCTTGTGTCTGACCTCCTCAGACAATTCTCTGGTTTTCTTTTTTCCTTTATCCATGCTCATTGCAGTGCACAGTGACAGAAAACAGCAGATTGACTCCTTTTCCCGATTCAAACTGGTTGAATGAGTGATTTTTTTTTCTATTACAGATACCTGCAACTCACCATCGGTGAGTTCAGTTCCAAAGTAAAGGAGAATCACCTGCATGAAATCTAATTATTTCTAACAACTTCTAAAATCTAAAAGGTGCCAATAATATTGTCCGGGCCATTTTAGGATTTCTGTGTAGAATAAGCTAAGATTTAGTAATTTTTTCAGATTTTTTTTTTTTTGTTTTGTTCCACAACAAACCAAAGAAATGCATATGTGGATACCAAAATATTTTTTAATTCCAACAATTATCGACAAGAAATGGTGCATTATTTGAAAAAAGTGCAAGGGTGCCAATACTTTTGGCCACGACTGTGTCTACACTTTGATAGAGTACATTAGCGAAAGTCCTTCCTCCACAAATTGCTTGCAATTGCCAGATGATTCTTTTTTTTCCTGAAGTACTAAATTTCCCTGTTCTCTTATTTCCATGATCTTCCATGCAGCTTAAAGGCTAACTTCAACATTATAACTTGTTAACTATTCTACTGTATTCCAGTTTTAGAAGAAGCATCTTGCCACAACAAACATTACAGTCAAACATAACAAACAATTCGTTCCGTATCGACATACAACCATTAACATCGCACCGTACCAATACACTGCATAAGAGATGCTCTTAAAGCACTTATGACAATTTCCATTCTCTGAGCTTGCACCATTTGATATATATATATATATATATATATATATATATATATATATATATATATATATATATATATATATATACATACATATATATTGTTGCGGGCCGGTGGGGTCGGGTGAGAAGACCACGAGGTGGAGGAAGCTACGTCGATTCCCACCAGACTCCCCGGAATTGAAGGCCTTCACTCACAGATAATTCCGTGACGCGGCGGGTCGTTTAACCGACCGTGGACGCCAATAACTCAACCGCGTGACCTAGGGTCCTCCCGCCTATGGAATCGGGTTACCAAATTAACCACCGGGGAACGACGCCCTCGGTACGCCTTGTCTGAACCGGATCACTCGACCGGATCGGATCACCTTTCTGGATCGGATGCAGCCGAGCGACACTGCCAAGGACGTACCGGCTCGAAGGAACGGACCGTTGGGAATTAAGACCCGACTAAACCTGGATTCGAACCATGCTGAACCAATGAGGGAAAAGACAAAGGCGAGCTGGGAACATTTCTACAACAATTGTTTATTTACAGCAAGCGAGGAAAAGTATGTGGCACAACAAAGGTTTATTGGGTATGTAACGCAGGGAAAGAGGAGAGGGGTGTGGGGTGCGACAATTATACAAGCAACTTACGAAAGCAGACACAGCACAGACTTGACGCGAGATTATTCACAGTAACAACAATAAAAGATCCTCGACAGGCTTACTTAACAGACAGGCGCCAGCACACTCAGACACACACACAGAAAAATAAACCCCAATGGAAAAAATACACCCGTGCGGGAGTGACGGTCATCTCTGTGAGAAAATATATAGCCTCTTGAAGGTAGGGCAGTTTTTGCAAACTTTGAAGTCACGTGACGCGAAAACGAAAGCGAAATTCGAAAATCCGTCCTGACCAAATTTAGATATTGTCCCATAGATTCATATGACACAATCAAATTCAAGATTGCTTGAGAAATGTAGGAGGAGATGGATTTTGAAAATCGTCATTTTCGCATTTTTTTTGCCAAATTTGAAGTCACGTGACACAAACGAAAGCGAATATCGAAAATCCGGCCCGACCAAATTTAGATATTGTCCCATAGATTCATATGCCACAATCAAATTCAAGATTGCTTGAGAAATGTAGGAGGAGATAGATTTTGAAAATCGTCATTTTTCGCATGAAAATCGTCATTTTCGCTTTTTTTGCCAACTTTGAAGTCACGTGACACGAAAACGAAAGCGAATATCGCAAATCTGGCCCGACCAAAATTTAGATATTGTCCCATAGATTAATTTGCTACAATCAAATTCAAGATCGCTTGAGAAATGGCGGAGGAGATAGAATTTGAAAATCGTCATTTTCGCAACTTCAAAGGTCTCGTGACCTTGACCTTGACCTTCGGTGACCTTGAAAGTCATACCATCGTGTACGTCTCATCGACCTCTATCAGGGTCACTAATGACCAGATCTTCCGCTTCAACTTCATTGTGAACGGACGGACGGATCGTCACCTCTCCTCTCAACACCAATATTATTAGGTCATGCTCGAAGAGATGACCTAAAAAGGACTTTTGCAGCCAGGGAGGGAGGGGGTTGAGGTTATAGCTTTCGGTACCTGGGTGTTTTGGGGGAGGGATGCTCCGTGGTGCGGCACCCGACAATAGCTGCGTTGTTCTGCCCACAGCCGTACGTGTGGAGATCATGTTCCGAACAGGAGGAGCTTGAGTGGAGAAGGGAGGAGTCCAGAGGACGAGGGTGGAGCAGTAGGTGGAGTCGAGAGGCAGGAGGCGGTTCGACGTCGTGTGGGCGGAGACGAGGAACAGGAGGCGGGCCGTCGAGGCGAGACGTGGGCGGAGTCGAGGACAGGAGACGCAGCGTGAAACACACACTCTCTCACACGGAGGGACCTATCCGTCTTTTATAGGGCCCGAAGCTCGTGGGAGGGGGCCATGCCGAATCCGATGTCATCACCCGAGTCGGGCGCTCCGACTGACTCCGATCCCTCACGTGGTCCGCCAGCCTGGGCTGGGCCTCGGGTAGACACTGGTGCAGACCGCCCACCTTACTGCATGGCTTGCTGCACATGTCTGGTTTTGGGTAGACGCTGGTGCAGCCCGCCCACCTTACTGCGTGACTCGCTGCACTGTCTGGTTTCGGGTAGACGCTGGTGCAGCCCGCCCACCTTACTGCGTGACTCGCTGCACTGTCTGGTTTCGGGTAGACGCTGGTGCAGCCCGCCCACCTTACTGCGTGACTCGCTGCACATGTCTGGTTTCGGGTAGACGCTGGTGCAGCCCGCCAACCTTACTGCGTGACTCGCTGCACATGTCTGGTTTCGGGTAGACGCTGGTACAGCCAGCCCACCTAACTGCGTGACTCGCTGCACATGTCTGGTTTCGGGTAGACGCTGGTGCAGCCCGCCCACCTTACTGCGTGACTCGCTGCACATGTCTGGTTTCGGGTAGACGCTGGTGCAGCCCGCCAACCTTACTGCGTGACTCGCTGCACATGTCTGGTTTCGGGTAGACGCTGGTGCAGCCCGCCCACCTTACTGCGTGACTCGCTGCACATGTCTGGTTTCGGGTAGACGCTGGTGCACGGTTATGGTAGACGAGACGAGGGGGCAAGCGAGCCAGATTTACCTCAGGAGTGAAAAGAGGAAGAGTGGGAAGTGAAATTGAGGGGAAAATTATTTAATAAACCTAACTAATAGCCCATCGCAATGCACTCCCTTGTCCTCCCACTACACAAAAGGAAGGGGTCTATCTGCACGTATATTAATGGCATAACTGACTCGGGACAACTATCTGTTGTATGCATGTGGTTCTGAGAACCACAACAATATATATTGTCTTTTCTTTGTTTTTGTTTCTGAAAGATCTGATGCTGAGCTGGAACAGTTTGTACTTGAGGTTATCGATCACCATCGGCTGGAAAGGCCACAGGTTTCTCGACACAGTCTTTCTTCTCGTGAAACGGTGGTGTGTGTTGAACCTGTTGGATCCTGCTGTACATTGGTTGCAGAGAGGATTCTGGAATTGGTTCCACAGGACACTTGGAGGAGTCTCTTTCATGGAAATAACCACATGAAGCCTCAAACAAAGATGCAGCTGAGCTTTGACGTTGCTGCATTATTACATGGTAAGGATTATGACTGGAAGCCTGGTGTTGGCTTCGCGATTAGGGTGGCTGGCTTGGGGTTTTAGGGTCCTGAGTTTGAGCCCCTTTACCATTTAATTAACACCTGGTGGAGTTGACTTGGCTTGTAATCCTTCCGAGGTTGGTGAAATGAGTACCAGTGTACTGATAATAGGGGCATTGCATCAGCATTCTAATTGTACATACTTTATAGAAATACTCGCATTCTAATTTTACATACTTGATACATAAACTCACATTCTAATTGTACATACTTGATACACAAACTCGCATTCTAATTGTACATACTTTATAGACATACTCACATTCTAATTGTACATACTTGATACACAAACTCACATTCTAATTGTACATACTTTATAGACATACTCACATTCTAATTTTACATACTTTATAGACATACTCACATTCTAATTGTACATACTGTTGTGAATCTTGAAGCCATGAGCACACAGACATTCCAGTCCTATAGATCAGTTATCTCGATAAGTACGTGTTTTATAGATATCCCTTTCCTTAGTCTCTTGGGTGAATAAGTGTAAACGCGCTACAATTGTTTTAGAACTACAATAAATACTACAACGGCGCCATTCTCGCGTTTGGCATGGAACTGGAACTTCGACGTTCTCCAGGCACGCGTGTGGGCGGAGTCTGATACAGACATGCCGTCCCTCCGTGGCAAAATCGGCAGAGAGGAGGCGTCTTCCATGCTCAGCCTCCGATCCAAGATAATCGCCATTGAGCACGCGGTCTGAGGTGAAGTGGTAGGCGGAGCCACCAAACGCCCCCCGCTGGAGGCTCGGCCCAGAGGGATGGGAGTGCCCCGCCCACCGCGCGCCTGTCCAATGGGGAGCGGACAAGGAGTCGCACGTTGTTTCCTGTCCAATGGGAGGGATGACGAGGGCGCATGCGCAGAAGGTCGTTGGACGGGGGAGGGGCCTATAAAGATCGGTTTCTGAAAGGTTTTCGGTCTCTCTCTCTGCTCTGGGCATCAACCTTGACCCGGATCGCCACTTTGGAAATCTTCTTGCTATCATCGACCTCATCCCAGCTACTGAGCTTTTCCTGTCATCACTGGAGGCTCTGCCTGGCTGGTTCGACGACGCCACCCGGAGTCCCAAGAGAATGGGACGTCCAGCCGTGCATTCACGGCCAGGTAGCCTGCCGCCCCTGGCTCACAGCCAGACTGTCCTCCTCGACTGGAGAGCCACAATAAAGACCTCCAGGGTCCAATCATTGTGTCTGGGTGTGCGTGTGTCTGTTTGTGGTGCCAGTCTGGCAAGTCGTGAATTGCAAAAGTGCCGTGCTGTACATACGTGTCTTCTAATAATCGGTTTAAATCTTCCCTTACGTGTTCCCGAGCAATTCCCCCATTGCTTGTGTGCTGTGTCACGTGATTGGGTTTTCGTATATCATGCCTCGCCCGCTAGGGGTGGCAGGACTGTGCTTCTGGTCGCGCAATAAAGCGGAGTAGATGGTGGCCCGCGTGCTTCTTGCGTCCCACCGCACCTAGTACACACTAGTTGGCTGACGAAGATGGGATCATACGGACTTATGCCCGTTTTCGACGGGGACGACTTCGAATCGTTTTCAGAGCAATTGGATTGCTATTTCCACGCGAACGATGTGGTCGACGAGAGCAAGCAGAAGTCAATCTTGCTCGCTTCGCTTTCGCCGGAGCATTATCGGCTGCTGGGTGATTTAGTGGCACCGAACAGGCCCCGGGATGACGGGCTGGCGTTTCGGGACATTGTGGAGAAAATGAGAGCACACATGGCGGTTGAGCAGACTCGCGGGGATGTTCGAGCCATCACGAACACCCCGGGACGCGCGCACGACCTTCCATGCGGGTCGGACGTCGCCGTGCGGCGGGGTGACCCCGCGGACATGCTTGGGATGTGGAGGTCGACACCTGCGCCGTGCATGCCCGTATAAAGGCAACGTGTGTTTGAATTGTCACAAGGTGGGTCATTTGGCGCGTGTGTTCCGTGGGGCGTCGGCCACCGTTAAAGTCGTGGACGGCGATGTGCGACGCGACTCGGGGTGGAACCAGCGGCCGTTGTTGAGCCTGGGTTCAGTTGGCCCGACGACGGCGCGCCCGATGACGGTGGAGGTCGAAGTGAACGAAACCCCGATCACGTTCCAGGTCGAAACAGGAGTAGCGGTGTCGCTCATCGGCGAACAGACCGCGCGTAGACTCAACGGCTTGAAGCTTATCAGGTCAAACCTCGCGCTGTTCACGTACACCCGCGAGAAGATAACGCCAGTCGGGATGGCAGACGTGTCTGTGCGGTACCAAGGCCAGGTCGCCACGCTTCGGGTGTACGTCGTACGGGGGAGGGGGCCATCTCTCCTCGGCCGAGATTGGATGACCCGCATCAGGCTAGACTGGGCCACAGTTCACCTTGTGCAACCCGTGCCGAGCCAGTGGGAAGATCAGTTGGAGGAGATTCTTCAAAGACATCAAGGGTTGTTTAGAGACGGCCTTGGAAAACTCAAGGGCATGGAGGCGAAACTCTTCTTGAAAGAGGGGGTGATTCCTCGGTTTTGTAAACCGCGTCCGGTGCCGTATGCCCTGCGGGACAAGGTCAAGGGTGAACTTGATAGGCTAGAGGCCTGTGGAGTGATCGAACGGGTGTCATGCTCGGATTGGGCCACCCCGGTGGTCACGGTGCTGAAACGGAATGGAGACGTCCGATTGTGCGGGGACTTCAAATCCACAGTTAACCCGGGGCTCAGCGTGGAGCAATATCCATTGCCGTCAATCGATGAAATATATGCGCGATTGGCGGGGAGTCGATACTTCACGAAGCTAGACCTGCGTGATGCATATTTTCACCTGCCGATGGATCCCGGGAGTAGCGAGCTTTTAACAATCAACACGTGTCAAGGACTCTATCGATATACCCGACTCTGTTTTGGGATTGCTTCGGCCCCATCTTTGTGGCAGAAAGCCATGGATCAGGTTTGCATTGGCCTGCCCGCTCAGACCTACCTGGACGATGTGCTCATTGCGGGGAAAACTGCGGACGAGCATCTTGCGAACATTGCCCGAGTGCTGACGAAGCTAGAAGCGTGCGGCCTGCGCTTGAACAGGAACAAGTGCGCGTTCTTCAAGCAGCGCTTGGAATACCTCGGGCACATCATCACGCCGGAGGGGCTGTTGAAAGGTCCTCGGAAGGTGGAGGCGATTCAGCACATGCCACCGCCTCGCGACAAGGCGCAGCTGCGCTCGTTCATTGGTATGGCCCAGTATTACCAAAGGTTCGTGCGCGGGCTCAGCTCACAACTTGCGCCGTTAACGCGGTTGCTCAAGAAGGACGAGCGCTGGGTTTGGGGGCCTGCACACCAGGCGTCGTTCGACCGCGTCAAGCGGCTGCTCAGAGGATACGGTCCTCGTGCACTACGAGCCTGCGCGTCCGCTCCTATTGGCATGCGACAGCTCTGCATATGGCATCGGGGCAGTGCTCTCCCACAGGATGGACGATGGTTCCGAGCGGCCTGTTTGTTTTGCATCCCGGACCCTGTCCACAGCAGAGCGCGGATATGCCCAGATCGAACGGGAGGCTCTCAGCATCGTCTGGGGTGTGCGGAGGTTTCATCAATATCTGCTGGGACGGCATTTCATTTTACAGACGGATCACAAACCGCTTCAATTCATCCTGAGACCCGAACGCGGGGTGCCGGTGTTAGCGGCCGCGCGAATACAGCGATGGTGTCTGTTTCTGGGTGCTTACGATTATGATATTCAGTTCCGAAGCACCGAGAAGCATGCTAACTGCGACGGGCTCTCACGCTTGCCGTGTGTGGAGGGTCCACCTGCGTCTGAGCTGGGCGACCGGGTCGATGTGTTTGCGCTGGACCAGGTCCAAAGCGGGCTGGTCACGGCCAGGCAGGTCGCGGTGGAGTCGGCTCGTGATCCGGTGCTTGCCCGTGTCGTCCAGGCGATTTCTACGGGGAATTGGAGCGGTCTGCCTTCGACACCGGCATTTCGACCTTTAACGTCACGCGCAGCGGAGCTGTCGTTGGTCCAACGGTGCATAATGTGGGGAATGAGGACCGTGATTCCACCGAGGTTCAGGCAGCGGTGTTTGGAAGAACTGCATGTCAGTCACCTGGGCATCGTGAAGACCAAGAGTCTTGCTCGTAGCCTGTTGTGGTGGCCGGGGTTGGACAAAGACATTGAGCAGTTGGTTAAGCGTTGCACCACGTGCCAAACAGATGCTGATAACCCGCGTCGAGCTTCGAGTCTCTGGCCTGTGCCAGACCGAGCTTGGCAGAGGGTCCATGTAGATTTTGCGGGACCGGTTAATGGCAAGATGTTTTTGATTGTGATTGATGCATTCTCTAAATGGCCGGAGGTTGTAGTAATGCAGCATACTTCAGCAAGCATTACGGTAGAGAAGCTGCGGACGATCTTTGCTAATAAAGGGTTGCCGGAGATCCTGGTCTCTGATAATTGTCCGCAGTTCATCGCGGGTGTATTTGATGAGTTTATGCGCCAGAATGGTATTCGACATCTAAGGTCCGCACCGTATCATCCTGAGACGAATGGCCAAGCTGAGTCGTTTGTCAAGATGTTGAAGCGGGCTTTGCGCAGGGGGGGGTGTTGCACCTGTGCAGGCGGTGGTCGATGTTTTTTTTGCTCCATTACAGGAACGCAGTTCATCCTGTCACGGGTGACTCGCCTGCCATTCGTCTCTATGGACGGGCTTTGCGGTCCAGGCTAGATTTGCTGCGACCTGGAGGGTCGGGGAGTGGGGCAATGTCACGTCCGACGCGGCTGCGCAGCTTCGAGGTGGGGCAGCGGGTGATGGTACGCGATTATTTCCACGGTTCCAAATGGGTGCCGGCGGTAGTCTCTGGGGTGCTGGGGCCGGCGAATTGCATGGTGCGGACTGATGGTGGGGATGTGTGGAAGCGGCACGTGGATCAGATGCATGATCGCTGTTCAGAGTCACCCCCCCCCCACACCTCCCCGAGCCGAACGTTGCGGGGCCCCCACCGGTAGTCTCGCCGGCACCTGACGTTGTATCGCCGGGACTGGCTGGGCCGGCGTCGAGGGGGTCTTCGCCTGATGCCGTCCTACCCGGGGACGTCGAGCAGGCTGGGCAGTCGGGAGTAGCTGGTGTTGCGGAAAGTACGAGTCCGGCTAGGGTGTCACCTCGACCGAGCCGGGAGGCGTATGAGCCTGGACTGTCTGGTGGCGCTGCCCGTCCGAGGCGGGTCAGGGTGCGGCCACGGTACTTGGAGGATTTTGAGTGTTGATGGGTTTCTGATGGTCATGTTGTGATTATCCGTTCGTTATGTGACGGGTCATTTTACGGGGGGAGGAGTGTGCTGTGTCACATGATTGGGTTTTCGTATATCATGCCTCGCCCGCTAGGGGTGGTAAGACTGTGCTTCTGGTCGCGCAATAAAGCGGAGTAGATGGTGGCCCGCGTGCTTCTTGCGTCCCACCGCACCTAGTACACACTAGCTTGTAATAAATATCCTATTGTTGAATGTACATAATCAGCTCCTCGTGTCCATTTCTGCCATTGACTGGGTGTGTCGTGCGTGTTAAGGAGTAGCTGGCCATTGCCGGGGTAACAAGATAATCGGGCCGACCGAACTTGGCGATAAAACCGCTCGGCAATGCACGCGGAACGAGTGCGCTTAAGCGGCTCGCTTCCGTACGAGTTCGGTCGAGGTATAAATTCTCGGTATTTCTGTCTGCGTGGATAATTAGGTATATAGAGATTCGGCGATTGACCCTGTACCGCGCGGACAGAATATTGACAGTTTATGGTGCATTAAGGCACCCGTAGCAGGGTTCCAGAGTTGTCCGGAAGCTACGACTGGATTCCAGGCGATCGAGCCGAGACGACTCCACTGCTCCATCTGGTGGTCGTGCTTATGGCGACGCACCGGCGAAACTACAACAATACCTTATAGACATACTCGCATTCAAATTGTACATACTTTATAGATATACGCACATTCTAATTGTACATACTTTTTAGACATACTCACATTCTAATTGTACATACTTTATAGACAAACTCACATTCTGATTTTACATACTTTATAGACATACTCACATTCTAATTGTACATACTTTATACACATACTCACATTCTAATTGTACATATTCTATGGATATAGAATATGTACTATATCTATAGAACTCTGTCCTCTCTCTGCTCCCCCCTACCACCACAGCCAAACTCTGTGCTCCCCTCCCCCTTACCTGAAATCCTCAAACCCCATCCCAACCTAATGTCCTCAACCCCTCCCCCCTCTCAAAAGCGTCAAACCCCTCAATCCCAACATTGTCAACTTTTATCGACATGCTCACATTCTACTTGTACATACTTTATAGACATACTTTATAGACCCCCTTTCTTCTTCAAGTACTCAACTGCCCCAAACCCCAAGTATTCAACCCCCCTTCCAACCCAAGTCCTCAACCCCCCCCCCCATTTCCAACATCTCAATCTCCCTCTTCCAACTCCATGCACCCTCGCCCCCAAACTCTCTGTCCTCCCCTCCCCATATCTTCCTGTTCTTAACAACGTTACACAAAGACACACAGGGAAGTTTGGTGCATGGGAAGGATATTTGGCCTATCATGCCTACGTTGTTCCTGTATCCTGTCCCCGTTTTTTAAGAAAAATATTAAAAATAAACAGAGATGGAACGTTAAATTCACGTTCACTTCCCCCTTTCTTCCCTTATTTCGAAATTATATTGATGCCTTCCGTTTCTGTTTGTTTGTTTGTTTGTTTGTTTGTTTGTTTGTTTGTTTGTTTGTAGGCACGATAACTCAAGAACGGAAGATGCTACCAATGTCAAATTACACCACGTGATACAGGAGGGTGATGTCTCGTGCTGATTAGATTTTGGTCAAAATCGGTCAAAGGTCAAGGTCACGGTGAGGTCAAATATTCGATTTTTGATGGTTTGGTACAGATAACTTGAGAACGGAAGAAGCTACCAATGTCAAATTACACCACGTGATTCAGGAGGGTGATTGCTAGTGCTGATTAGATTTTGGTCAAAATCGATCAAAGGTCAAGGTCACAGTGAGGTCAAACATCCAAAAAATGATAACTCGAGAACGGAAGAAGCTTCCAATGTCAAATTACACCACGTGATTCAGGAGGGTGATGGCTAGTGCTGATTAGATTTTGGTCAAAATCGGTCAAAGGTCAAGGTCACAGTGAGGTCAAACATCCAAAACATTCGATTTTTGATGGTTTGGTACAGAATCATCGGAGAAACTTCTGGTTTGTGTCGCTACCTTCTCAAGAGATGGCTTTTATTCGACAAGGTCAGAGGTCAAGTTGACGATTTCGTAAGTACCAGTCTATGACTGTTTGTTGCTTACGAAATCTAAAGATTTCGTAAGTATATTGATGCCTTCCGTTTCTGTTTGTTTGTTTGTAGACATGATAACTCAAGAACGGAAGAAGCTACTAATGTCAAATTACACCACGTGATTCAGGAGGGTGATGGCTAGTGCTGATTAGATTTTGGTCAAAATCGGTCAAAGGTCAAGGTCACAGTGAGGTCAAACATCCAAAAAATGATAACTCGAGAACGGAAGAAGCTTCCAATGTCAAATTACACCACGTGATTCAGGAGGGTGATGGCTAGTGCTGATTAGATTTTGGTCAAAATCGGTCAAAGGTCAAGGTCACAGTGAGGTCAAACATCCAAAACATTCGATTTTTGATGGTTTGGTACAGAATCATCGGAGAAACTTCTGGTTTGTGTCGCTACCTTCTCCAGAGACAGCTTTTATTAGACAAGGTCAGAGGTCAAGTTGACTATTTCGTAAGTACCAGTCTATGACTGCTTGTTTGTTGCTTACGAAATCTAAAGATTTCGTAAGTATATTGATGCCTTCCGTTTCTGTTTGTTTGTTTGTTTGTTTGTTTGTAGACATGATAACTCAAGAACGGAAGAAGCTACTAATGTCAAATTACACCACGTGATTCAGGAGGGTGATGGCAAGTGCTGATTAGATTTTGGTCAAAATCGGTCAAAGGTCAAGGTCACAGTGAGGTCAAACATCCAAAAAATGATAACTCGAGAACGGAAGAAGCTTCCAATGTCAAATTACACCACGTGATTCAGGAGGGTGATGGCTAGTGCTGATTAGATTTTGGTCAAAATCGGTCAAAGGTCAAGGTCACAGTGAGGTCAAACATCCAAAACATTCGATTTTTGATGGTTTGGTACAGAATCATCGGAGAAACTTCTGGTTTGTGTCGCTACCTTCTCCAGAGACAGCTTTTATTAGACAAGGTCAGAGGTCAAGTTGACGATTTCGTAAGTACCAGTCTATGACTGCTTGTTTGTTGCTTACGAAATCTAAATATTTCGTAAGTATATTGATGCCTTCCGTTTCTGTTTGTTTGTTTGTTTGTTTGTAGACATGATAACTCAAGAACGGAAGAAGCTACTAATGTCAAATTACACCACGTGATTCAGGAGGGTGATGGCTAGTGCTGATTAGATTTTGGTCAAAATCGGTCAAAGGTCAAGGTCACAGTGAGGTCAAACATCCAAAAAATGATAACTCGAGAACGGAAGAAGCTACCAATTTCAAATTACACCACGTGATTCAAGAGGGTGGTAGCTCGCACTAATTAGATTTTGGTCAAAGTCGGTCAAAGGTCAAGCTCACAGTGAGGTCAAACATCCAAAATATTCGATTTTTGATGGTTTGGTACAGAATCATCGTAGAAACTTCTGGTTTGCGTCACTACCTTCTCGAGAGACAGCTTTTATTCGACAAGGTCAGAGGTCAAGTTGACGATTTCGTAAGTACCAGTCTCTAAAGGCCCGGTCACACCTTGACGTTTTAGCCAACGTATGCCGATTTTTGAATTTTTTTTCTAAAACGCTGGCAAACGTTGAATACGTTATGGGTAAGTTTTGATAACATTAAGAGCACGCTGGCATACGTCGTAGTACGTTGCCATAAGTCGTTGTACGTTGGCTTTAAACGTTGTACTTTTCGGTTGTCCTCAAATTTTTTCATGCTTGAAATTTCACGACGTATGCCGGCGTATGACTCAGACGTTCCGCTACGCTGGCCACAAGTTGTAGGCACGGTCTGCGATCGTTGACAGACGTCAACACATGCTACTTGTAAGTTAATCATAAGTTGAGACACGCCGAGGTAATGTTTAGCGTACCCGAAACTTATTTCTAACCTATGATTAACGTGTTGTTGGCACGTTACGCGATCGTTGCCACACATCGACAGACGTTACTTTTAAGTTACTCATAGGCTGAAAGACGTCGGTATAATGGATCGTCCTTGCGTCAGCGTCCACGGCCACGGCCAGGACACTTATTTGCAGCATTCTTCAAACTTTTCTTCGGCATGACGAGGATGTTCACACTTCGATGTCTAGCTTGGCTATGATTCCAACTGTCCATCGGCAGCGTCTATTTAAAATAGTCGAGTTTGAGCGTTTTAACACGTTCAGAAGAAACGCTTCAAATTTCCAAACCCCAGCGTCAAAAAAAAAAAAAAAAAAAAAAAAAAAAAACAAAGGCGAGTGACAGCAATTTAAATCGTTCATTGTAAACAATGAAACTAGCTGAGTGGTACCATTTCAAAGTCGTTGAGTGTAAAAAAAATCCAATTGTTGAGCGCAAGCGTCTACTTTCAATAGTGGAGATGCAGCCATTTAAATCGTTGAGTGGCTGCCTATGAACCTACCCGTGGACACGCGGACGCAAGGAGGATCCATCATAACCCACACCCTCCCCCTCACACCCACCTACTACTGCCAACATGAACAAACTACTACTAATACTAATACTAATACTGATACTGATACTGATACTGTTACTGCTGACATGGACATCAACTCAAAAAGGACTCGAAAACACTGTTGGGTTCCCCTTTTATGAGCAGCATTTTTATATACCAATTCCCAAAACCGCTGGGAACACGTCTTTATATGGCAGTTGTAAGCTAGAAACACGTTCATTTTTTTTTTTTTTTTTGTCGACCGGAAGACGTCATTGGAATACGTCTACATACGTCGATGTGTGTTGGGACTACGTAAAGAATTGGTTCAAAGCACGTCAAACATAAGTTAGAAATAAGTTTCGCGTAAAAAAGACATTACCGCGACGTGTTTCGACTTATGAGTAGCTTATAAGTAGCCTTTGTGGACGTGTGTAAGCGTCCACATATCGTGTGTAAAACTTATCCCCATCGCATGCAGAACGTGTGTCATACGCCGAGTACGTCGTAAAATTTTGAACATGTTCAAAATTTCTTGACGTACTCTACTTACTACGACTTATGATAGCGTATTTAGCGTTCTACTCACGTATACCAAACTTACCCATGCCGTATTCGACGTGCCCCCAACGTTTTAGACACATTTTTCTTAGGTCGGCATACGTTGGCAAGATCGCCAAGGTGTGACCGCGATTTTGACCCTTCCATTTCTACGGCAGTTATGATTCGAATCGTTGTGCGTCAGCCTTTTAATAGACTACGTCACGACATCGTCGGCGATGCGTGCAACGCGCTATGCCTAAGTTAGACTATCGTTGGGCATCGGTTGTGTAGGCCGACAACAGGTTCAGCATTCGTTGGTATAAGTTATCTATAACACAACGAAACGTTCTGTGTAGTTACCAATGCGTTACACATAAGACCAAGTCGCTATGAATACGTCCGAATCTTTAAAAAAAAACATCAAAAGTTCAACGTAAGCCAGCGTTTTACATACATTTTAACACGTTGCCATCGCTGGCTAAAACGTCAAGGTGTGACCGGGCCTTGACTGCTTGTTTGTTTGTTTGTCACGCGATTCCTACAGTTGGGGCGGATTACATCCAGACTTGCTACATAGGATCAGCATGACCCCAATTGGTGTATAGGGGTTTTTATCTTTGGGGGGGGGAGGGGGAGGGGGAGGGATGCAAATTTTCTATGTAAATGTGTATTGTGTAGCGCCACCTCCAGGTGGGGGAGGGTATTACAAGTCTTCACCATTTACAGCGCAGCATTCCTGTCCCGACATTTTCCAGTGCAGTGATGTGCTTTGAATTGTAAGCAGAAGGTATGTTTTTGCTTCATGGGTTATTTATTTATTTTGCTGACACACAATTATCAGTTGCCTATACATCGCCCAAATAAAGGTATGCGTCAGAAGAACGTGTTGCATGCTTGGAACAAGATCGTCCGTAGGGCAGGTACTCTGCTACTATAGCGAATGTTTGAGCAAATGTTGAAAAGTCAGATTAATCTGTTGTCTTTATTTAAAAGGAATATTTTAACTGAACAATTCTATCAGTTGTATCTTTGGACTTATTAAATGGTTATTTTATTACAATGGGTACATTTCTTGATTTTTAATGTCTGCTTCTTGTTTGCAGCCACCATCTTATTAGATTGTGTGAATTTGTCACCTGAGGCCGGAAAAACCACGCCAAGAGACCGGGCTGTTTTGGAGACTCTGGAGGGCTTGTTTCCACACCTCCCTTCAAGATTGGAGATTTTTGAAGAGTTGTTGAGCATTAAATCCAATATCGATGGCCTCAACATGGAGCAACTCCTTCGCAAAGATGCCAAGACAGTTGAGGTTGAAGCAATCAGGGTTGAACTCTGTACTGTCTACTGTACTTTGGAGGTATAACAGCCATTATGATTAATGTAGGAAACTTTTGTGATCACTCTTGCTAACCAAAGGTTGCAACGTAATTGTCATTCGACTTTGTTTTTGTTTCAAGCATACCTGTAAACAATTAATAAATAACAGGTTTAAGGTGCCGTTTTGAAGTTTGCAAAAATGGTGGAATTTGTGACCTTGACTGCCACCATTATTTCTGTCACCTCCCAACCTTCTTTTTTCCCCTACTCCTGTGGTGGAAATGAACTTGATTTCCCCTCAGGTTCAGCATACAAAGGAGAATCTTTAATACATACATACGTGCGGATATACGGGAGAAATCTCCATTAATGACCTAATCCAAGCCATATATATATATATATATATATATATATATATATATATATATATATATATATATATATATATATATATATATATATATATATATATATCAATCAAAGCAGGGACGATTTGGGGAAATGATTGAACAAGTAGGATAAAAGAGAAATAGCCTTTCATCTGGGAAAGAGTAACTTTTACCAAAGTTTGATATCAAAATGACTGCTTTCTCCCACTGGGAAGGAGTGGAACAGAATCTAAACAATGTTGGTTCCAGTTGGCAAGGCCCAAGTGCAGCCAATCAGAAAAGAGCACAGACAGCTCCTCAAGGTCCCACAGGGTTTGGAGGTACAGACAGTTACACAGATCAACAAAGTGAATCATTACTTTGGCACGTTCTTAGCGTTGATAAAGAACAACAATGCATTCTGATTGGTGCCGCTACACAAAAGCCATGCATTATGTTCATTAAATTTGTGAACTAAATAAGAAATATCTAGTTATATTTACCCTCGTGGAAGGATTTGAAGAGGGTATTGCATTTGGGTCCATTTGTTACTTGGCAAAATCTTCGATTTTGTCAAGTATGTTGGTCTGTTCCGTTTGTTGGTTTGTTTGTTTGTTTGTCCGGTCGTCTCGAGCCCAAACGGCTGGACCAGTCGTTCTTAAATTTTTACACCTGATAGGCAATCCACCTGAGACGGTCCGCGTCCAAACCCCGTCTTAATCGGACTAAACGTCACGACGTGACGTCACACAACGTGAAAACACATTTTTGGACATAACTCAGTGACCGGAAGTTGCAGCGACTTCCGGTTGACGCCAAATTAAACTTCATTCAAATATCTATATATTAATACTGAAGGACCAATTTTGTGCTCCGACTAGCGGTCGTGTCACATTTTTCTCGGTACTGTGACCTGGACTGAAAGAAACATGGTACCTGTAAGAGTGCATCACGCATCGTGGCAATTGTCAAACTTCAACTCTGAAGCAGAATAAACACTTTTCGTTTACATGGTGACGTGTGACATCACCGCTGAGAGGCGTCAGGATGTCATGACATCATTGGTTATTCGCTGACGCCATTACGTCCGTCATCAGAACGTTACTGCTGAGAGGTGTAATTACTAATATAATTCCACTCCTCGAAAATAGCGTCTGCAATGTAAAACCCTCTTCTGCACATGGTGACTACCTCAGAATGTGAATTTGACACAAAAAATGTAACAAGAAACATTGTACAGTAGACACCGCTTTATAAATCCACCATGGGACCACGCCATTAGGATTTATTAACCGGCTGGATTTATTAAGCGGAGAACCTATTTTCAGCTACCGACTGGATAGATAAGACAAAAAGCGAATGTCGTTAAACACTGCTTTATGCTACAAAAACATTGATTTATCAAACATTGACAAGGGGATTGTTCAAAAGAATCTCTCCAAGGTCGCTTTCTTGGGAGGGAATTGCGCAAATGTTCCCTTTTTTTTTTTTTTTTTTTTTTTTTTTTTTTGTATACCTTTGTCGAGGCTCGTATGAGAGCTAACACACAACTCGCAGCAAGGAGGCATGAGACAAGAGGGGCGGGAGTGGAAGGGACAAAACAGTGGGGAACAGACACATTAGGTGAACTGTGGAAGGGAGAGGGATGGGGATGGGACGGGGAACATGGCGAAGAGAAGATGGACATTTCAGGGACTTTCAGGAAGGAAAGCAGGAGAAATGAAGGAAGTGGGCTTGGGTGGATTATCGGGGGTAGAAAAGATCGTAGAATCCTTTATTGAATCCGTCACGTGGCTGAAATCGGGATGGGCAAAACCTGAGAGCTGCAGTCCCCTGTCCAATTTGGTGAGTGCTGTCCGCATCTCTGCCGCTGTTGGCATCGGCTCAGGTTCGTCGTCGCTTTCTTCCCTTGGCCATTGGGATTCGGGGTCGGAGGGATTCAAGCGGTGGCGGGATTCGAAGTCCGTCACCAGTTTCTGTTGTTTTTTTTTTTCACTCTGCGGCAGTGCATACTACATCAAGCTTAGGTTGAGACCGCGCACGTGCCAAGCAGGTGGATTTATTAAACGGAGGATTTCTCTATGTAAAATTCCGTTCCAACTCATTTTGGTCATAATTAGCGGCTGGATTTTATAACCATGGATTTATAAAGTGGCGTCTACTGTATCTTCTCTCTTCTATCTATCTTCGATATATTAATACTGAAGGACCAATTTTGTGCTCCTCCTCGCAGTCGCATCACGTTTTTCTCAGTACTGTGACCTGGACTGAAAGAAACTTCGTACCTGTAAGAGTGCATCGCACATAGTGGCAATAGTCAACTTTCAACTCTGAAGCAGAATAAACACTTTTCGTTGAGATGGGGGCGGGGGATGAAGAGACGGGGGCGGGGTATGAAGAGACGGGGGCGGGGGATGAAGAGACGGGGGCAGGAAGTGAAGAGGCGGGGGGCAAGGTAAGCAAATTTTTGTGTGGAGGTAAGAAAATTGAAAGCGGGAGACAGGGGGAAATGGGGCGGGGGCTGGGTTGAATTAGGCGGAGTTGAGTGTGAGGGGGTGGACGGGGGTGGGGGCCCGGGGGCAAGTGGGGCGGGGAATCAAGAGACGGGGGGCAGGGAGTGAAGAGGCGGGGCCAGGGTAATTACATTTTGGGGTGAGGGTAAGCAAATTGAATGGGGCAGGGGCGGGGGATGAGTAGGCGGGGGAAAAGCACACCCTGTCCAGTCCATGTCCCTCGAGTGTCTGTGAGCTGGTGAGAGTGGTTGAATGAACGGAATCCGTCTGTGACGGGGTTTCAACTAGTCTATATATTGATATTGAAGGACCAATTTTGTGCTCCTCCTAGTGGTCGCGTCACGTTTTTCTCGGGACTGGGACCTGGACTGAAAGAAACTTTGTACCAGTTGGAGTGCATCGCACATGGTGGCAATAGTCAACCTTCAACTCTGAAGCATCCGTCTGTGATGGGGTTTCGGCTAGTCTAAATGATTTCTAAATGCATCTTATTACAAATTACGCATAGTTTTCGCAAGCGTGTGACGTCAAAGTTTTGCCTATTGACGTCATTTTAAAAAAATATATTTACGCTCGTGTGCAGCCGAAACTACTGAAGCAATCATTCTCAAATTTTAACACGTGATAGCCAATCTTGCTGAAATAGTCTGGGATCAAATCACGTCATAATCGCACTTAACGTCACGACGTTACGTCAAAAAATGGTGAAAACAAGCTTTTGAACATAACTCAGTAACCGGAAGTCGTAGCGACTTCCTGTTAATGTCAAAACAAACTTCAATGGAATATCTAAATGTTTTAAAATGCATGTTAGAACAAATTATGCACAGTTTTCGCAAGCTTATGACGTCAAAGTTTTTAGCTATTGGCGTGATTTAAAAAAATTCTATTCGTTCTACAGGTCACAATTCTTAACCGTTTTGGATGGAATTTTAACAGCTGATAGAAATCCACATTTGCAAAAAGATGTGTGACTTTTGGTGATGTTCAAGATCAGGATCTGGATTCTGCATCACTTTATATCATCGCCCATTATAAACCAATGGGTAATTTTGTGAATTACACATGGCTATTTCTCAAACAGTTTTGTACTTATTATATTGAAACTTATACTGTCTATTTATGCATGTAATATTAACATGTGTACAAAGTTTGATCGAAATTAACCCAAGGTCAAGGTCAGGGTCACCCAAAACATGAAAAACACACATATAAAATACATATTTTTGTTTTACAACATATTTCAAACCTGATAACGGGATCGTAAAGCTGGTTGAAAAGCAATGTTCCAAGGTATTTTCAAATATTTTCTACGATCAGAATGAAGGCAACAAGCACCGATGATAAGTTGTTGAATGTCACATGGTGGCTTTAAATGAGTTGTGAAAAGTTTCAATCTGCTGCCGTTACCATGACAACGTGCGCCTGATAATTGTTATTTGTGACGTCGTGTCATTTTATTAATGTACGAACAAATAAACACTACACATTCCATGACATTACAGCTTGGACCACCACACGGAAAGGTCAACTAATTCGCCAAGTGTCGTGCTAAGCACGATTTTTCATTTGTTACTTAAGAAATCTAAAGATTTCGTAAGTATATTGATGACTTCCATCCTCTGTTTGTTTGTTTGTTTGTTTGTGTGTGTGTGCTTGTGTTTGTTTGTAGGCACGATAACTCGAGAACGGAAGAAGCTACCAATGTCAAATTACACCATGTGATTCAGGAGGGTGATGGCTCGCGCTGATTAGACTTTGGTCAAAATCGGTCAAAGGTCAAGGTCACAGTGAGGACATTGCCTGTCCATTAGGAACAAAAGGTTCACACATGATGGCATTGGTCACATGGTTTGGCAGCCATATTGGATTTATCCTAAAACCCATAAAATATCTCCTCCTCCAGAACGGCGGGACAAATCGAGGGAAACTTTGCACAAGTGTTCCACAAGCCACAGGTGTACAAGTGATATATAGCAAGTACTCCTCATGGGGAATGAGTGTGGTATTTTATGATGTCATTGTTGCCTTTGTTATGATGTCCTAATTGCATATGTAGAATGCTACATCCGATCAGTAGAATTTTTTTTTTATCCGATCAGTATAAAAATAAAATTAAAAAAGAGGAACAAAAGCGTCACACATATGACATCATAGGTCACATGGTTTGGCAGCCATATTGGATTTACCCTAAAACCGATAAAAATACACCACTTGAAAGAAGTCCTGGTGAGGGTTTGCAATCTCTGATTGCGCTTTTTCTTGTTAATCATCTACTAATTGATATACTTAAGTCTTCCTGGAACTTATGCAACATTTCCATGTTGTTCCAGAGTTCTAATCAATGCAACTGACAAATGACAAATTAATATCATAAATCAAATGTAACAGAAGGCAGATGTATGTTTCACAGAAAGCCCATATCACAAGACATAGATAATTATGTTTACAATGGAATCCTCTCAACTGCAGCATTTTACCTCAATTCAATTAAATTTTGTGAGTGAAGAACAATGTCTTTATTAACTCACATAAATTACAAATGCTTCAAGAGGAAATCAACTTCGACACTGTCTACTGCACTTTAGAGGTTCAAGTCATTATGATTAATGTAGTACATTTTGGTGATCACTTTTGCTAACCAAAGGTTGCAACGCAATTGTCATTCAGTATACTTTGTTTTTGTTTCAAGCATACCTGTAAAAAAAAAAAGAAGAAGAAGTTTAAAGGTCCCATGACACCCAAAAGTACTGAAATTGCATATATATACATAATATATGTCCTATAGGAGTTTTTCATCGCAATTTCTGATCTGACAATGTGTTTTCACAATACTCGTTCTGTAAAATGTAAAATTTAAAAAACAAACCTCTTCGGGAACGCCCCTAAAAATTCTGCCGAGATCTACTGAAAGGGGCGTAACCCACATGACGTCAACTGCAGGATGACAAAGGCTGCACGTAAATTACTCGGGTTGGTGGTCTACGTGATTCTATTGGCTTCCTGTGTGTTTCCACATTCGATTGGTCGACTCAAACGCTTCGTTCATTTCTGCTTTTAAAAAATCAAACATTTGGTTTTGAATAATGGATGACATGGGCTTTGATTTGTCTGGTAGCGACAGTGAGTGTGAGAGAAATGAAGGATTTTGGTGTGAATCAGATGGAGAATTGTCGGATAACGTAGTCGCCCGAGGTGAAGTTCAGGCAGCTGGAAATGGAATACGGCTTTACCAGTTCGAGCCCGAAGCAGGACAAGCAGAGGAAAATGGCGATGAAATTCCCGGCGTTCATGATGATCGCGAGGACATCGGAGGAAGACTTGGCAATAACAACTGGTTAGACTAAATCCTATTCGTAATTCAATAATGTAAATTCGACTTGCATACTGCTCGATATCAGAAATATTTTAGTGAGGTGACGTGAACAGCGCAGCGCAGCGGACATGTTGCTCCGCGGTGAATGAATTGTAAGCAAGGCCAGCCCATGTCATCGGCCGTATCTCTCCGCGCATAAAACGAAGCAATCTCGCTGTCCGGATACGATGAAAACTTGTGTGCAGAACACACCTTGCGACACAATTGTCTAGAGTAGTCTGATAAATCTGACGTTCTGTTGCATTTTTATTTATTTTATTCCTAATGTCGTCATGAAGCGCCAGTAGGAAACAATGAAGAAAAGAGAATAATAAAAGAAAGCTACAGCACGTCAGATTTATCGGACTAGTCGGACGGACGACGGATTTATCGGACTAGTCTAGACTCAAGTTGACAAGTAACTTGTATTAGCATGCACACAATGTACAAGTCAATGCGTAAGAGTTCCGAGGCTATGAGGCCGTGTAATAGGACAGATAAATTTGTCTTTCATAGTTGTGCCAACATATTTTTCCCTGTTCATTTATTACAGCATTTTGGCTAAATGTTAATGAATAGCAAGCCAATGGAAGCAGTACCTTCACTTTAGAATAAACCCATGTGTGTTGAGTGCATCTATACCTGGCTTGCACGTATGTGGAATCGTACCTATCCCAGCAGGCTGATTTCAACGAACAATTCAATAAGCTGCAAAATGTGGGTGCAGGTTTTTCACATCGTTTGATTTTAAAATTATCTCCTTGTGCCTTGAAATGATGCAATATTAATCTTTAGTATTTTACTTGTATGTCCCTGTAAGTTTATTTTTTTAATGGAAAGGTTCAACAGTCACATTTAATATTTTGTGGACATGGTATAGCCCTTTATTGTGAATACATGTATTGGATTTGTACACGACTACAACAAGGTAGTAAAGGGATAAATAATTGCCTCGTGATTGTTGTGCATACACGGCTCAGAAGCAGAATTTCTTTTCCGCGAAACAATCACAGGAATTAAGACGATCAGTGAGATAGCAAACACATGTGCACAATGCATTTGTACGTACTTTAAACGGCGCGCAACATCTAGTCAATCCACTCTGTGCGAGTCGCGTTCTGCAGATGACGTGAAGGCTGCGGTTCGCTGAAGTCAACTTTTTTAAGGGGTGGGGCATAGCAAGTTGTGAAAAGCACCAGAAATGTTCGAAATATTGATCCAATTATCCCATTTTTTATTTTAAAAAAGAAACATGGGTGACTTATTCGCTAGGAAGGTCAAGTGAATATATAAATAACCAGAAAGTTTTGAATGTCATGGGACCTTTAAGGTGCCTTTTTTTATTGTTTGCAAAAATGGTGGAATTTTTCACCTTTACCCCCACCATTATTTCTGTCACCTCCCAACCTCCTTTATTTCCCTACTCCCCTCACCCATGTCCTACTATCCCCTCCCTTTCTCTTTCTTTATCTCAAGTTAATTTTTTCCCATTTAACATGCTCTCCACTCATCTCTTTTGAGTGTGTGTGTGTGTGCGTGCAAGTTGGGTCACCCGATCAAGTTCGGGTTGTTTAGACTTGAGTAAGCCATCAAGAAGATTTATGTTTAAAGGTGTAGCATAAATTAATCTGCGAGTGTTGGACCAAGTGGCTTCATTTCATTGTTTACCAATTTAGTGATTAAATTCACTCCAATATCACCAGATGCCTTCAGCATCTCCGACAATACCAGTGCTGCTCTCCACTTTACCATTCTTCATTTCATCGATGGCTTTCTTCATCCATTCATTTTTTATCTCAGGTGGTGGTCCCTGCACCGGCTGGACTGCCTCCAGAATATCCCTGTTCCAAGGGAGCTCCTCATTTAGAAGGTGCTCAGAGTAACTCCTCCAAGCATTTCTAATCTCCCCATGGTCAACCAGTACATTTCCCATATCATCCTCCACACATTGTTATCCTATGAGATCCTTATTTTGACTGATCATTTGATTTGCTATCCTAAATATCTCCTCGCTACTATCTGCATTATTTATCACATCTGAAAGTGAATCCTGCACTCACTTTTTTAGCCTTGTAAATGTCCCTTCTTGTCCTACGTTTAGCCACTAAGTATTCCTCCTTATCCCCTCCATTTTTCAAAATCCTAAACAGTTTTCCTTTTTTCTTGAATTGCCATATTCACCTCATTATTCCACCACCGTGTAGCGGTGTAGCCTCATGTCTAGCTGGGCCCTTAGACCAGCCACATGTCTTTTCAGTCGCACACAGCAGCCCATCTTTCAAAGAGTCCCAACAACTCTCTACATCCTCTCCTACCATTGAGTTTCCAAAAGTTCCCTGTAGAAATGTTCCTTTACATTCTGATCTCTTAGTTTCCATACTCTTCTGCTTGGGACATGAGGTTTCATCTTTTCACGACTCCAACTTAACTTTACATCACACATTTACAGCCGATGTTGTGAGGCACATTCTTCTCCACCTATTGTTTTCACATCGTTAACCAACTTCTTATCTAATCTCCTAATGAGAAAGTAGTCTGGCTCTTTATACCTCCATACTCATCAGTGAACAGTCTGCTCAGCCTCTTCTGAAACATTGTGTTACAGACGACCATATCTAAAGCATCCCCAAACTCAAGTATTCTTATACCTTCAGTGTTTCTAATTTAAAAACCTGACCCACCATGCACACCCTCATATCCTTCTGCTATTGCTCTGACATGTCCATTCAAATCCCCTCCGATCACAACTTCTCTCTCGCTAATCCCTGAAACAGCATGCACATGTGTGTCCCAAAAATCATCCTTCTCCTCCTCCCTTAATCCTATCTGTGGGACGTATGTTGATACAACTGTTAATATACACTTATCAAACAACAGCTTTAGGACTATAACTCTTGCATTTACCCTCCTAACCTCCAACACCCTCTCCACCCACTTCTCAGCCACCATAATCCCAACACCACCAGTCCCAGAGTCACAACCTATCTAAAATAATTTATACCTATCATTTCCACCTGCGGCCATTCTTGCAGGACCTTCCTTCCACCTTGCTTCTTGCACACAGCATACGTCCACTCTTCTGCGGCTCAAAGTTTCCGCTATCTCAGCAGCTCTACCACGCGTAGTACCAATATTCAGACTCGCAACTCTGACACCCATCTTGTCATGCTGAGTGGATGCTTTATGCATGACAAATTTTCTCTCATTTGTAATTTGTTCAGCCATATATTTCAAAGAAGAGTAAATTGAGGGAACCTAAGTATGAGAGCCACCCCCTCCCCCACCCCCATGGTATATGCCACAGCAACCCCAGACATCAGTGCGCTTACATGACCTGATGCCGTAACAGCAGGAGTCCAGTGGTCTTGTAGGTGACTCACCCCAGCCCTCTGCAAGGACACCCATCCATGCACAGCATGGCACTAAAGCAGATGGGGTATTATTTGCCTGTTGATAGAGCAGCCTCCCAGTCTGCTACGACTGAGTTTGGGCTCCTGTACAGGCAGTAAGTGCCAACCTGTTAATCCACACACCCTGTACCCTCTGGACAATGTAGCAACACTGCCCAGTGTCACCACGGCAAGTAACCCAGATGGGGAAGCACAAACGCAGGTCCCCATTTCGCGAAAAGGCATATTTGAGGCATGTTTTTTGTGGCTGGATGCCCTTTTTGATGCCACCACAATGTCAGCTTTGTCGAAAGTGACATACTCTAAAAGGCAGCAAGGGGGATTTGCAATCAGTTTCCTTCTCTGAGGTGGACTGATTAAGGCCCTGTCACACCTTGACGATTTAGCCAGCGTATGCCGACGTATGAAAAATTTGTCTAAAACGCTGGCACACGTCGAATACGTTATGGGTAAGTTTTGTATACGTTAAGAGCACGCTGGCATACGTCGTAGTACGCCAAGCTGTTAGACAAATTTTCCATGCTTGAAATTTTTCGACGTATGCCAGTGTATGACTCGCACGTTCCGCATACGCTGCCCATAAGTTGTAGGCACGTTGCGCGATCGTTGACACACGTCAACACACGTTACTTGTAAGTTACTCATAAGTCTAAACACGTCGAGGTAATGTTTAGTGTACCCAAAACTTATTTCTAACCTATGAGTAACATGTTGTAGGCACGTTACGCGATCGCTGACACACGTCGACACACGTTACTTATAAGTTACTCATAAGTCGAAACACGTCGAGGTAATGTTTAGTGTACCCAAAACTTATTTCTAACCTATGAGTAACATGTTGTCGGCACGTTATGCGATCGTTGACACACGTCGACACACGTTACTTGTAAGTTACTCATAAGTCTAAACACGTCGAGGTAATGGTTAGCGTCAGTGTTCCAGACTCCATGGTTTTTTACTTACGAAATCTAAAGATTTCGAAAGTATATTGATGCCTTCCGTTTCTGTTTGTTTGTTTGTTTGTTTGTAGGCATGATAACTCGAGAACGGAAGAAGCTACCAATGTCAAATTACACCACGTGATTCAGGAGGGTGATGGCTAGTGCTGATTAGATTTTGGTCCAAATCGGTCAAAGGTCAAGGTCACAGTGAGGTCAAACATAATTCCGTAAATTCATGTGGAGAAATGGAGTATTTTTGCTTCGTTCGACGTTACGAGTTCGTTTTAACTTCGATTTTAATTTTGTCTTCGGTTTTTGCGGTCGCTTAGGACGCTTAAAACTCGGTTGTAGAAATTCTGCTAAAATCGGATGTTTTGGAGACGTTTTAAGATTGTATAGAAAATATTTCACTCGACGCGTCACGGGTCGTCCCATGATGCAAGTGCGCTCGAGCAGACGCGTCGTTGAGTTACGTTAAGGTATAATTGCGTGGAGAAATGGAGATTTTTGCTTCGGTCGACGTTACGATTTCTGATGGTTTGATACAGAATCATCGTAGAAACTTCTGGTTTGTGTCGCTACCTTCTCTAGAGACAGCTTTTATTAGACAAGGTCAGAGGTCAAGTTGACGATTTCGTAAGTACCAGGCTATGACTGCTTGTTTTTTTCTTCTTTTTTTTTTCTTTTTTTCTTCGGCATGATGGTGATGTTAACACTTCGATTTCAAGTGCGGTTTTAATATAATATAATGAATAGGCTGCCGCTCAACGATTTAAATCATAACCGTACTCAAAATCGAAGTGTCAACATCACAGTCATGCCGAAGAAAAAAAACAAAAACAAAAAAAAAACATGCAGTCTGGAACACTGACAGGTTCCTCCTGTGAAGCCCATTTTTATACACCAATTCCCCTAAACGCTGCCAATACGCCATTATACGGTAGCTGTAAGTGAGAAACACGTTCAGTAAGTTCTGTGGTCGTCCGGTAGACGTCAATCAAATTGGTCTACGTACGTCAATGTGCGTTGGAGATACGTTACACATTGGTTCAAAGCACGTTACTCATAGGTTAAAATTAAGTTTCGGGTATGCTAAACATTACCTTGACGTGTTTCAACTTATGAGTAACTTACAAGTAACGTGTGTCGACGTGTGTCAACGATCGCGTAACGTGCCTACAACTTATGGCCAGCGCATGCGGAACGTGTGCATCATACGCTGGATACGTCGAAAAATTTTCAACATGCTGAAAATTTGTCGACGTACTCGGCGTACTACGACGTATGCCAGCGTGCTTCAGCGTGCTCTTAACGTATACAAAACTTACCCATAAAGGCCCAGTCACACCTTGACGTTTTAGCCAGCAATGGCAACGTATCAAAATGTATGTAAAACGCTGGCTTACGCTGAACTTTTGATGTTTTTTTTTTTTAAAGATTCGGACGTATTCATAACGAGTTGGTCGTATGCATAACATATTAGTAACGGGCACAGAACGTTTCGTTGTCTTATAGATAACTTATACCAACGAATGCCTCGCCTGTTGTCAGCGTTCACAACCTATGCCCAACGATAGTCTAACTTATGCATAGCACGCTGCACGTATCGCCGATGATCACGTGGCGTAGCCTATTAAAAGGCTGTCACACAATGATTCAAATCATAACCGCCGGAGAAATGGAAGTGTCAACATCGCAGTCACACCTTGGCGATCTTGCCAGCGTATGCCGACCTCTGAAAAATGCGTCTAAAACGCTGGCGCACGTCAAATACGGTATGGGTAAGTTTGGTATACGTGAATAGAACACTAAAGTACGCTATCATATGTCCTCGTCAGTGGAGTACGTCTTGAAATTTTAAACGTGTTAAAAAATTTACGACGTACTTGCCGTATGCCTCACACGTTCCGCATGCGTTAGAAGCACGTTATGGAAGGGAAGACCATCTAACTTTTACATCCGCAACACATTCACATAGAATACGAACGCTTAATTCAACAGATACTTAATACACGAGAAGGGCACTCGGTAGAGCGCATACGTCCGCCACATAATGCCTGATCCACGAAAACATATCGGGCCCAATACATTTTTGAAATATTTTGCTGTTCAGTTTTACTGAACAGTAAGAATCACTTTAAAAATTCTCGTATCCAGATTCGGATCTTCACCGAAATTGAATCAATTCTTCCTTGTCATGCACCCAAACTGTCCACGAAGTTTCATCTGAATCCGTTTACAACTTTTTGAGATATAGTGCTATATATCAGTTTAGCCCTTTCTATCAATGGTGAAGAATCACTTCAAAAATTATCAGATCTGGATCCGGATCCGGATCTTCACCAAAATTGAATCAGTTCTTCCTTGTCACACACCCAACGTGTCCACGAAGTTTCATCTGAATCCATCTACAACTTTTTTGAGATATCGTGTGATACATCGTTTTTGGCCCTATCTCTCAATGGTGAAGAATCACTTCAATAATTCTCGTTGTCGGATCCGGATCCAGATCTTCACCAAAATCTAATCAGTTCATCCACATCACACACTGAACCTGTCCACAAAATTTAATCTGGATCCGGCCACAACTTTTTGAGATATCCTGCACACAGACAGAAAGGGGTGAAAACATAACCTCCTTCGCCTTCGGTGGCGGAGGTAATAATTGCCGTTACACTGAAGATTCTTTAACCCCTAGGAGCCATAAACACAACAATATATATATATATATATATATATATATATATATATATATATATATATATATATATATATATATATATATATATATATATATATATATATATATTGTTGCGGATTCCGCGCCCGCCGGCGTGCTGACGGCCACGTAACTCGAATCGCGGCACGTCGCCCACCGGACGGACAATCCAGTCGTGACCCTCTCGGACTAACGCCGGGAACCAGTCACGGGTGGACCTTTCGGTCTCACCGCGATCGAGCCAATCAGCCCCCGCGTGGGATAGGGTTGCTCGCCAAATTCGACCTACCTAAGTACCCACGCGGAGGGTAGACCGGGCGATCGCACCTCGCCGCAGGTCGACTTCGGACACGGGCCACTTAAGCGACCCGTTCCGTACTATCAGAATAACCGAGCGGTGTTATCGTCGACCTCGACGGTTCGATTAATTATCGGGCGTATTCAGCCCACTACCAACCCTTTACGTGAAGCAAGATGAGGATTCAATGGGAGAAATGACGAAGCGAAGCGGGAAACAGTTCAACACAAAGCACATTTATTCGCGGCACACGGGAAGCACACATTCAATTCCACCAAAAGCACACAAAAAAGAAAAACACAATTCAATTTACACAAAAAGCAAATATAAAAGCGAAAACACAATGCAGAGCTAATACCGACTACCGAGCACACGGCAACACTTATACAATTCTACTTCACAGACGGCGCCGACAACACATACCCAAAACCAAGGAAAAGAAATACCCTCAAGGATGAGGCGGCCTGAGGCCGAGACCGGGTCGCGCCTACCCGTCTGGTGATGAGACGCGGAGCGGCGATGGTGCCTCAACTCCGCGGGCCTCGCGGACAGTCTCTGGTAGGGGGTGGGAAAGGGGCCCCCTTGGTCGCACTATCTCAGCGCGGGGGGGAAACAGGAGGGGGTTGTTGATGCTCGGGGTATAGAGGATCTTTATTATCCCGCGACGAGCGTCTCCACCTCGGCCAGGTCGCGCTGTCGGCCTCCTTGGGGTGCAGCTCCCTGCACGACGCGAGCACCCCCTCGTCTGGTGTCGCCGCCTTTCCACAGTTCCGTCCCCTCCGTTCCGACTCCAACGCACACGACGAGCAGCTCCACCGCCCGCGAAGTCTTGACTCTCTGTTTCCGACTCTCCTACTCTCCTACTCTCCGCCTCTCGACTCTCGACTCTCCTACTCTCCTACTCTCCGCCTCTCGACTCTCGACTCTCCTGACTGACGAACACGGTCCTTTTATCCGCCCCGTAACTTCGCCCTCTCATCTTTGACCCCCTCCCTTCGACCTTTCACCTCGCTCCCCATTGGCCCGAGAAAAAGTGGGCGTGAAGGCTTTTTGATCCATAAATTTGCATATATCGATCGCCCTGGGGGCGGGGCCACCCGCCCTCGCTCACCGATTGGACGGCAAAAAGTGGGCGTGTGTCGTTTTTGATCCGTTTTTGAAGCACAAAATCCGTGATTTTGTACACGCTGTTCGACGCGCGCCCTGCACGAGTCCAACACCGGTACCCACAGCGGGGCAAGAACGGTGGCGATGCTACGGTTGCGAGGTGTGACGGGAAGGTCGTGGCGGTTGTGGTGAAGCGGCGTTGTGGTTGGTGGTTGATGTTGTGATTGTGGTGGTAATCATGGCGGTTGGTCCAAATTAAAGATAGTAAAAGAAAAATGGCTATCCTGAAGAGTCGCAGCATGCATAAATGACATGTATTCCCACTAGACAACGGGTTTGGGCCTAACTACACATGCACTTACCGAGATACCTCACCTAAGGGACCTGAATGGTGGTTTGCGAATTTGGTAACCACAACAATATATATATATATATATATATATATATATATATATATATATATATATATATATATATATATATATATATATATATATATATATATATATATATATATATATATTTGCTGATAACTATAGTGACCAATATAAATGCTTTATCTATATAATGCTTCCTATTTCCATATTTTAGAGCCAAATGGTGTTTTTTATTTTTACTTTTAGGGAGTGTTCACTTTATGGAGTTTGAAGTTGTACTGGAGAAGGCTCCCACACGTGAATAGAAAGCAAAATATTTAACCTGTGCTGTTGATATCAAGATGTGCATATATCGAGGCAGGTTTTATTCTCATCACCTATTTGAGGAATATTATCTCGATTATGATGAGAGCAAAGAGTAAAGGGAGAAAAGGGGCATTATAAGATATAATGGGGGGAAGGGAGAGGGCGCAGTGTCAAATATTCCACATCTTTGTGTATGCAATTAGCCGGCTTATTGTTCCAACCTGCTTATTGTGACTGAAACTGGAATGCTCTGACTTGACGGCCACTTCTTGTTTTTTCCGGTCAGACTGTATTGCAGCGCCATGGTCTGGAGGCTGATCTGGCTCTTCACAGTGAGACTGGCTCATATAATGCACTAATCCTCCTCACCATCGTCTTTAGTTCTAAGGGGACTCCCCGACGGGGAATTCTCCTCTACACAAAGGATGCAGCGTTACGGATGAAGGTTAAGAGTGTACATGAATCACACCATAGAGACCCATTTTATTGTCTTGTTTGGCATTCTAACTAAACCCATATGCTACAATCTTAGGTTAATATCCCATATCTTGTGATATGTGCATTTCTCACCAATGTCCTTGGAGTAAATGTAAATGTATACTGATGTCTCTTGTTGTCCTTCTCCTGGATGTGATTTGTGTGCCTACTCTTCCATGAGCCTGAGGTTATTATAACAGCACACAATAAAACTTACATTGTAAGAAAAAAATGGATTATTGACACGTTTGTCTTCATTTTTAAACATGATCAATTGTAGTATTTCAGTACACACAAGGAACATACACATCTCAGCTGCAGTGATTTGGTGAGTTGATGATCCTTCCCCTCATCCCCTCTTTTCCTGCAGCTTTGCTTGGCTCTTGAAAACTGCCACTCCCCAGACTTGCAGCTGCAAGTAATTTGTGACGTGAATTATACAAGTGAATACTGGGTGGCTTACTGCCAGAGAACTTCCTCGGCATCACGCAAGCAGTTGCTTCCGATCGTGATGGATGCACTTGCAGACGAAGCTTCTTAAGAAGCAATACGATGAAAGTCTTTCCACATTGACTCGGTGATTAGAAAATGAGTATCAAAACGTTGGTGTGTTATTGAAAGAATAACTCGTCTTACAAAGGTCACTGCTTTGGATTTTGATGCTTCATTCTTGAAATTGTAGAAAATGTTACAAAAGGAATGTATGTTTTCAGGAAAGTCAGATTTGTTATAAAATACAGCCTTTTTATTTTGAATTATTTTATTTGTTATTTAAAAAAACGTTTTTTGCACAATTTATAACAAAGGCAACTTTACAAACAAGGGTATTGTGAAATGTACCACCACTGAGCACCAACCAAGCACCCAAGCCACTGGGAGACACCATGAGCCACCTAAAAAGTTCTATAATTATCAATATTACTTCTTTTTTTTTTAATTGGGTGGAACATGAAGACTGAGTTATAGTCATTCGTCTTACTACAATTTTCTGTTGTAGTTTAAGTGTCTGTGTTATACAACAGGGGTCTTGTGATTTTACAAATGCATTTTTGTGTTGATTTACATCGCATTGATATTCATGTTTTTAGCTCGCCTGTTCGAAGAACAGAGAGCTATAGTGATACCCCTGGCGTGAGCGTCAGCGTGAGCGTCCGCGTTAGCATCCGTGTCAGCGTCAGCGTGAGTGTGAAAATGTTGAAGTTTTTGGTGCAAGTTATTTTTTTCCTTTCTAATGTTTTTATCCACCACACTATTTTTTTATACGCCTGATTTATATATATATATATATATATATATATATATATATATATATATATATATATATATATATATATATATATATATATATATATATATATATATATATATATATATATATATATACATACACACACACACACACACACACACACACACACACACACACACACACAGTAGAATAGGCATAAGTCGTCACCATCGGGACCGAGAAATAAGTGACGACTTAGAAATGTGATGACTCACGCGTATATGAATATTCATGATGACTGTGGGGTGAAGGATGAAGTCGCGCGTGGCCTGGACACATATCTGTGAGAGCCGGCTATTGTACCAAAAGGAAAACACAATCCTCGGGGCATAGGTGGGGGTGAGTTGGTGAGTTGGAAAGTGATCAAGCAAAGATGGAATTCATGAATCAGTTTATCAAAAGTAAAGATAATGAACAACTCTGTAAGACAACTCGTATACCATCGGTGATGGTATGGTGACAAATTACATGACACACAATCATCGTGGTGATAATTACCACTCAATGCCTATGTGTAAGTGAGTGCGGTAATGTACAAAACAAGCCAATATAAAACCATGATCGGACTTCAACACTAAGCTCGATCGATCCTTTACTTCTTCGCGAAGTAATCCGTTATGTTTGACTGCCTCAAACTCTTGGGCATCTGGTGCATGAGAAAGGATTCAAACCGGTCATTGTATTCCATGATGTTGCCTGGGTAATCCTCCACCGAAAGACAGTATCGGCCGAATATTCGGCCGAATCGGCCGAAACCGAATATTTGGCTGAGCCGACATTTGCCGAAACCAGATGATGAGCGCGTCATCGACATCTTCAAAAGACACACATTTCACGCATTTCACACTTCCCACCGGCCTCACGATCTTCTCCACTTGTCCAAATATCTTGCCCTTATTCTTCAAGATATCGTTCAATGTCTGCCGTTTGATGTCCAACTTCTCAGCTACGTCTGTTTTCTTCATCAGTGAATTTGCCTCGCAAAACTGGATAATGTCGTATTTTTCTTGGTAGGTTTTAGTTGTAAGCTTACGCTTAGTTGCCATTGTCCTGCCTGCAGTGCGATCAACGTGTGTACGCAGTTATAAATAGCCTATCACTGGCGGTGTACACCAATGAGCGAGCATCACGATTCCATGAAATCGGGCTTCTCATGAGGCAGCAGTTCCGTGTGACGAGTTAGGAGTGGTAATTTACTTGAGTTTCCATTACGTGGGAATGGACAACATCTGACGACTTAGATGAAGTGACGACTTAGAGATGACGACTTACAGAGGGATGACCCTTTATTCAAAGGGATTTAACATGAGATAAATTCGGGACTTTTTGACGCTGCCGACTTAGGCGAAGTGACGAGTTACACGCTGCCGACTTACACCTAGTCTACTATATATATATATATATATATATATATATATATATATATATATATATATATATATATATATATATATATATATATATATATATATATATATATATATATTGGGGCGTATAATGTGATACCTGTCGTCCGTCCGTCCGTCTGTGTCTGTCTGTCTGTCTGTCCGTCCGTCCATCCGTTCCTGTCCGCACTCTAACTCCTAAAGTTTTCAACTTTCACGTTTCATATTTGGGACATAGGTGCAGACTGTGGAGACGGTGTGTCGCGACATACATTCGTCATCTAAAGTGATTGCCATGGCAACCAGGATGCTGTTTTCCATCCGTTCCTGTCCGCACTCTAACTCCCAAACTTTTCAACTTTCACCTTTCATATTTGGTACAGACTGTGGAGACGGAGTGTTGTGACATATGTTCGTCATCTAAAGTGGTTGCCATGGCAACCAGGATGCTGTTTTCCATCCGTTCTTGTCCGCACTCTAACTCCCAAAGTATTCAACTTTCATGTTTCATATTTGGGACATAGGTACAGACTGTGGAGACGGTGTCGCGACATATGTTCGTCATCTAAAGTGGTTGCCATGGCAACCAGGATGCTGTTTTCCATCCGTTCCTGTCCGCACTCTAACTCCCAAACTTTTCAACTTTCACCTTTCATATTTGGTACATGGGTACAGACTGTGGAGACGGTGTGTCGCGACATACATTCGTCATCTAAAGTGGTTGCCATGGCAACCAGGATGCTGTTTTCCATGTAGTAGCACAATTCTGTATATACCTTCTTGTTCGGGCGTATATTGTGCTCACTTGCGCTCTTGTTACTGATGACAAATACATATATTGCTTTAAAATTATTTGGATCAGACTTCACTGCAATGCTTTATTAAAAAATATTAATTATTAGACTAGTCTTTTAAAAACGATAAATGTATGAACAGGCGAGCATTGGGTGTCTTTGACACCAACTCTCTGGTTGTTTGTTTGATCAAGTAATGTTCCAAATAGAACAGAAAGATGGCAGGGTCAGTCCTGGGATCCAACCCAGTCAATGGCAGGTTCATATCAGAGATTAAAAGGACATCCAGTGAACACCACCATCATTCAGATATATGCTCCAACTTCTGCTACAGATGAAGAAAATGTGGAGGAGTTTTATAGAAAGATGCTGGAACTGGTAGAACAGGTGCCGAAGGAGATGTTTTAATTATAATGGGAGGCTGGAATGCAAAAAATGGAGAAGCAGGAGCACCAGGGATCGCAGGCAGGCATGGACTTGGTATCTGAAACGAGCCAGTGGAGTGACTGCCAGAGTTCTGTGTGGAGAATGAGCTTGTAATTGCAAACACATGATTCAAACAAACCAAGCATAGACTATACACATGGACGTCACCTGATGGGCAACATTGAAATCAGATTTACTGCATTCTAATCAATAGAAGATGGAGAATTGTTGTGCAATCTGCCAGGACTCTGCTAAGTGCAGACTGTGGGACAGATAATGAGCTCCTTGTGGCAAAACTACGAGTCAAATTGAGAAGGGTGAAGAAAAAAATCAACGTCTGACCAGATATGACCTTGAAAACGTGTCTAAACAATATGCAACAAAGATTAATAATAACGGTTTGGCAGAGCTGGACTTCGTTGACAGAATACCAGAGGAATTGTGCCAAGAGGTTGAAGACATTGTAAAAGACGATGCTAAAATCAACATCCCAAAAGCAAGCAGAAAGACGAAGGCTGAATGGCTGTCGAAAGAGGCAATAGATATTGCAGACTGAAAAAGCGATGAAAACGAAAGGTTCATCAAGGGAGGACATGAACCGTGATCCCTTACTGAAGCGGAGATGGATACTTTGAGTCCTGGCAGGACTCCGTTCAGGTCAGGTATGGCAGCATGCACCGGAGCAGCGCGTCGCTGCGTCCACTTTCCGCCAATACTCCAGGGACCTCCGTCTGGCCATCCCCCAGGCAGATGCCTGGCCCCTCCCCATCTCCTTGAGATGCCGATCAACCTGCTGCAACCACGAGATATGTGATCGGCCCATTGTCCTCCTCCACTCACGAGGCTCCCTCACTGAGAGAATCTGGTGAGCAGGATCAGTGTCAGGAAAACGAGCCACATGTCCATACAGCCACAGCTGACACGGACTATACAGGTAACAAATTTAATCTAAGTTAAACACTCGTTGGACACAAAGTCCGATCAGCGATAGCCAATAATTCTCCGAAGAGACCTGGTACCAAAGGAGTTAAGTCTCCATCTCAGATCGGTGGTCAGAATTCAAGTCTCACATCCATAGAGCAAGACTTGAAGGACCAATGACTTAAAAGACTTCGACTTTTGTCCTCCTGCATCGGTACCAACAATGCCACACCCCATGGTCGAGTAAATCCATTACTTCTCAGGCCCGACCCAGACGTCTATTGAGCCAAAGCATTGTTTTGAAGTCTGGGTTCAGAAAAAAACTTGGTGAAATTCCATTTTTATGGGTTTCCCAAAAGCTCTCCAAGAATTAAGTAGGGTGAGGAGTATAGTTTGAATATACTCTAAAGCCACGAGCAAGATATTCAAAATTCAGTGAAGATGAATTGATCAGAAAAGAAAACGATAATAAACAAAATCTTGTGGTATCACTTTGCTACTACCATACTCATTCCAAATTGGAAGGAAACTGTCAGTCAGTAGGCTCAAGAGTGAAAGCCAGAGGTTACAAAAAATGGCAACACTGGTTATTTCTTCTCTCTCTGCCTGGATATTTTATCATTACAAAGTTTGTTCTGACTGATTAGTTTTTTTAAGTAGCTTTTTCTACAGAATTGAACAATGCAATAATTTGGTGTCTTCTACAAATCAAATCATACTCATGATATGAGAGGCATACGTGTTTGTTGGATTTTTTGCATTCCTGAACTACTGGTCTGAATGAGTTGAAAACTGGTTGTAATTTGGAGTGTGCATTATTATTATTATTATTTCGTGTGCAGCCTATGGCTGCTGGTCACATCATTCTTTGGGGGTGTGGCTGTGCCGCTGATGCAGTGCCCTCTGTTACCAGTACACTGCACGGTACTCATTTTGCCGACCTCGGAAGGATGACAGGCTGAGTAAACCCCACCTGGTTTTAATTTAATAGCTGATGGGGGCTCAAACTCAGGACTCTCAGCTTTTTGGCCTGCCACCTTAACCGTTAAGCCAACACCAGGCTTGGAATGTGCATAATAAGATTTTAGGGGTAAAAATTATTCAAAGTCCCAGAGGTTCAGGGTATTGGGAGGACCCCCAATTCAATGTCAATATTACTCGTGTTGACTCAGCCTGTCATCCTTCCGAGGTCGGCAAAATGAGCACCAGTGTACTGGTAAGGGGGACACTGCATCAGCGGCATAGCCGCGTCCCAACCAATGATACAACCAGCAGCCACAGGCTGCACTCGAATAGGGAGAGAGATTACTAGTGTGGACCGGCTTGCTACGCTCACCTCTCTACATGTCGTTGCAGAGATTGATGTCATATATTTGCTGTTTTGGCATGATTTACACCAATCATCATACAAACATTTATTTTACACAAATTTGTTTGTAATATTGGTGAGATTATATTTATTTGAAATTCAATTTGTGATATAAGAAGGTCCAAGTGGTCTAAATGGTCAAGGGTCTAATCTGCTTGAAGGATATCAGGGGTCGAATTGGTGTTAAGGTCTAAGGGGTCTGAAGGATCTTGGGGGTCTTTTGAGACTTTTGCGTCTTCTGCGATCTTTGAGTCTACGAAGTCTATATAAATAATAGACATATAGTCGGAAGAAATGAAGGACGGACGCACGCACACCAAGCCTGAGCTCTTTATATACATATATATATATATATATATATATATATATATATATATATATATATATATATATATATATATATATATATGACATAGCATCGCTCTTGGTGGGAGGGGGTATTACAAATTGTACTAATCTGTGCCAATTCTTGGGGAATTAACACATACGTAAATCTGGGGGGAATTATCAAGTCTGCAAGGATGGGTTCTTCATTTGTCTATATTCATGAAGTGTCTGTTTATGTGTTTGACTTCTGTGCACTCCTGAACCGCTAGACGAAATGCTATATAAAATCAGGCAATTCAGATAATTATAGTATTAAAAACGGCTGGCCCAATCTCCAGATTTTATGTACAAGCTGACTAATCGATCGATTTCTCCATCCACAATACTTTATTGTAGACCATTTATTGTTATAAAAAAAACAAAAAAAAAACCATTTACTTGTATGTATAAAATATTCCCCTTCCCTGCGAGGGTGGGGAGATGACATGATTTTCACCTATACACATGACACAGTGCAAGTGGTTTACTAACCTCTGCTGGAGAGAGGGGGGTTTACTTGCCACAGCACAAAATATATTTGCCCCACCCTCTCCTCCCCCCTCCCCTTCCACCCCAGGCCACTCCCGTAGGGAGCGGGTGTTTCCACCTATATTAAAATAAGGCAATTGTATTTATTTAAAATTCATGTCTTCATGTATTGAATTCATTTTTTTTTTTTAATTCATGTATTGTGTGTGTGATCATTATCTATATATAAAAGGAGCGAGCCCCATTTCTCAATCCACAACGCTTTATTGTAGTTTCTGTTGTCGGAGAATGATACAAATGGTATTGTTGGAAAAGTAATAATCCATTTACTTGGAACAAAAATTAATTTCTTTAATCACAAACTTGCCTGTTTTAAAAGCCTGTGTTTCTGGGATTGAGAAAGAAGAAGCAGGATATCTCACTTTAATATAATGTTTCTTTCAGTAATGTTTATGATTCCATGACAACAGAAACCCTTTACAAGGACACGATAGGAGCACACAAAAGGAAATATCGTAATATTTCTCAAAGCAATAGAAAATTCGATTATCGTACAGTACACGGAAGGAGTACACAAACAACAATTGCCACAACAATGAAGCAACTACACTAAAAGTGACTACATGCTCTCCACACTCACTATGCTCCAGCATTTAATAAACTCATCCAAGGGGAACAGCCAATGGATGAATGGTTCACAGAAGGAAACACTTTTAATCCTGAAATCTGAAGAAACCCATCTACCCAACAAATACAGACCAATAATGCCTCCAAATAACATACAAACTTTTAACAGGTATAATCACCAGTGCCGTTTTCGACCACTTCACTCAACAAGGAGTTTTAGAGGCAGAGCAGAAAGGATGTAAAAGGGGATGTTATGGAACAATAGACCATTTACTGTTAAACAAAACCATCCTCCAAAACTGCAAGCTCTGACAAACCAACTTATCCACAGCCTGGATAGATTACAAAACAGCTTTTGATGGTGTCCCACGTTCATGGATTATAAAATGCATGTAAGTCCACAAAATTGACCCACAAATAGTCACACTGATTGAGAAAGCAATGATACTCTGGAATACAAATCTGATATTACCTCCTTACCTGGAAGGAAAGATTGAAGTCTCAGAAGTGAAGATACAATGTGATATCTTAAAAGATAAGTCTTTCCCTCCCTCTTCCTGTTTTGTCTGGCTCTGGACCCACTGAGAAACCTCATCAATGAACAAGGACACGGATACAATGTGTCATGCAACAGAAAAATGACCAAAAGACCAAGAAAGGTGACACACTTACTGTACCTGGATGATCTAAAACTCTTCTCACCAAATGATAACAAATTGGAAGATCAATTGAAGCTAGTAAAGCAGTACTCGGAGAACATCCGAATGAAGTTTGGTCTTGACATTGTACAAAGAAAAACACAAAGAACGAACAACATCTCAATCGATGAAAGCACAACAATACAGGAACTAGGAAATGGAGCATCCTTCAAATACCTCGGAAGAAGCCCCCCAGATACAACACAAAAAAATGCGTAAAATAATCAGCAAAGAGTACCTATGCAGAATAAAACTAATTGTGAAATCATCCCTCAACAAAAGAAAGAACCAAAGCTATAAACCAACTTGTAGTGCCGGTATTCTAATATAGCTGTGCAATTATAAACCAGCCACAATTGGAGATCAACAATTTAGACACCGAAACAAGGAAACTTCAAACTATTCATAAGATATTCTACATAGGAGATGGAGATTTTGAGTTCAAGAACTTCCTCCCACCGCCTGAAACCTGCAAATGGAGATAACCAGCAACAACTAAGCGTTACATAAGATCCTTTTTCACATGTTTTACTTCATTTTATATCCTCATTGACACACACAAATAGATATGCAATATGTTAACTACAGCATGCTATATTTTGATTAAACCTGTTAGCGAAGTGAAGGAAGGAATGCCTAGTAGCATTGAAAATGGCCGGGCCAATCTGGGCAGATGACTTACATTTTTCCCCTACACATGTGGAATAGTGCAAGTGGTTTAACCACTGACACTTGACTAAGGGTGGGCACATTGATTCCATATTTCACTCCCAGAGGAAGTGAGTATTACGAGTTGAAAACTGTGGCTGTACTTGGGTGCACAGGGAGGTTTTGGGTGGTTAAAAAAGTAATAGTCTGAGAGGTTGAGGCTCGGGGGAAGACCTTAGTTCTCTCTGTGTACACCTGCACGTCAATCATTCAGTAGGTCCAAGACAGACAAAAGTGCCGTGTGTTTCACAAGACTCAAAATTCCACTCGGCATGACAGGATCATAAAAAAATATAGCTGGCACAGCACCGTTCCTTGTGAGAGTGGATATGACAAGTCATAGTAAAATACGCTAATTCGGGAGGAATCAACCTCTCCGTAAGAAGGAGTTCTTCGCTAGTTAATAACCACAAAATGATTTGTCATGGCGAGGAACTCGGACAGCGAGAATACCACGGTACCTTTAATGCTAAAAGCATAAATGTCTACATTGGCTACTTAATTCACATCATCACTGCCAGCAGAGCTAAAAGTGGCAATTGCACCAAAAGAATGACAGCGAGGCAAAACGTGAATTGTAGCTTTACTTAGTTTATCCAACACTGTTTCATTAAATATAAATAGCTTCATAATATACTCACCTTAGGTGAAGCCATTTGCATTCGATTTTATGAATATAGACTTTCAAAACAATTCTATGGAATATTACTCAAAGTAACATTGTAATTAGATAGGTAGTATCTAGATGCAGTGGGTGATGGGTACATGGATATTGGTGGGTATCTTGGTTATGGATGGATGATTGTATGCATGTGTAGCTATTGTGATGTCTGTGAGAGGATCTTGTCAAACGATTCATGTGTTATTGAGGTTTGTTCATGCCTCACCTGACAACCCCTTCTCCAATGTTTTTTTTACAATGCTTTTTTTATTCCTTGTATAACCTCTCGCTTTCCAGAAACAGATACAATACATGTTATGTACTCTTTCAAACTCTCGATATTAGCCGAAACTGCTTCCTGAATGAGGAAACAAAGTAAACCTCAAGTTGTCTCGCAACCTTAATGTCAATGACTGGTCTACTGGCATCAGTTGATGTGTAACGTTCACTTACCATGAAGCGTTAATTCCACCAGCAAGTTTCAACGCGTTGTGCAAAGATTGTCACGAACAGGCAAAGGCACAGGATGTTCTTGCCTGCTCTCTTTAATACAACACTAACTGCAGACACAAATAAACGAATAAATAATTTTGTGCTTGCAAAGTCACAAAGGTAATCGAACATAAACAGATTAAAGGTTGGACAGAACCAATCGTAATGGAATGAAATGGTTAAATCGTGTGTTTTATCACCGTCATTATAATAAGGCAATAATCTGCTGTTAGAACATAATCAAATGAGAAACAATAACTATTCACTTTACTATGATTCTGTGATGGGTGAAACCAAGAAGCAGTTGTGATACACTATATGGCCAAAAGTATGCAGACACTCCTAATGAGTGGATTCGGTTATTTCAGCCACACCCATTGCTGAGAGGTGTATAAAATGAAGCACACAGCCATGTAATCTCCATAGACAAACGTTGGCAGGAGAATGGGCTGTACTGAAGAGCTCAGTGACTTTCAAAGTGGCACCGTCATGGGATGCCACCTTTCCAATAAGTCAGTTCTTTAAATTTCTGCCCTGCTAGAGCTGCCCCGGTCAACTGTAATTGTTATTATTGTGAAGTGGAAACATGTAGGAATAACATTAGCTCAGCCGCAAAGTGGTAGGCCACACAAGCTCACAGAACGAGACCGCTGTTCTGTGACAGCTCACAGAATGGGACGCTGAGTGCTGAAGCACGTAACGCGGAAAAATTGTCTGTCGTCAGTTGCAACACTCACTACCGAGTTCCAAACTGACTCTGGAAGCAACGTCAGCACAAACATCGTTCATCGAGAGCTTCATGAAATGAGTTTCCATGGTCGAGCAGCCGCACATAAGCCCCAGATCACCATGTTCAATGCCAAGCGTCAGCTGGAGTGGTGTAACGCTCACCACCATTGGGCTCTGGAGCAGTGGAAATGCGTTCTCTGCAGTGATGAATCACGCTTCACCATCTGGCAATTCGACGGATGAATCTTGGTTCGGCAGATGCCAGGAGAACACTACCTGCCTAAATGCATAGTGCCAACTGTCATGTTTAGTGGAGGAGGAATACCGGTCGGGTGCTGTTTTTCAGGGTAGACCCCTTAGTTCCAGTGAAGGGAAATCTTAATGCTGCAGCATACAATGACATTCTAGATGATTCTGTGCTTCCAACTTTGTGGCAACAGCTTGGGGAAGGCCCTTTCCTGGTTCAGCACGACAATGCCCCCATGCACAAAGTGAGGTCCATACAGAAATGGTTTGTCGAGATCGGTGTGGAAGAACTTGACTGGTCTGCACAGAGCCCCAACCTCAACCCCATCGAACACCTTTGGGATGAATTGGAACGCCGACTGTGAGCCAGACATAATCGCCCAACATCAGTACCCGACCTCACTAATTCTCTTGTGGCTGAATGGAAGCAAATCCCCGCAGAAATTTTTCAACATCGAGCAGAAAGCCTTCCCAGAAGAGTGGAGGCTGTTATAGCAGCAAACGGGGGACCAACTCCATATTAATGCCCATGATTTTGGAATGAGATTTGGACGAGCAGGTGTCCACATACTTTTGGCCATGTTGTGTATGTATTAGTATAACCCAGGATAGATCGAAAGAGCGTCGCGGTTTGGCTGTCTCAGTTGCGTTGTTGTCTGTGTCCTTCATAACGTCCTTAAAAACAGGAAGTTTCCCGTTTTGAATTACTTTCAACTTTGTTTGACTGCCAGGCAGGTGGACAGACCAAAAAAAATCTTACTCCTCTCCGCACATGCGCAATCGGGACAAATTCAGAGCCAAAGTATTGTAAAACTCAGGTTTGTTTTCCTATTCACGTTCAAAATATCATATTCAATTGAAATTAAATTGTTCCTCAATCATAAACTGACGTTTGTAGACAGACAGACAGATATATGGACAAAGTGAACCAATTGCTTAACCCCGCTTTTCGCTTCTTGCGTGCGGAGTAAAAATTGCACCCAGAATCCTACAGAGGGAGAGCAGGATTCTCCTGGAGGTGCCATTGTTCAGCTGTTTGCCATTGAGGCTCAAGTGAAATGACCTTGAAATAATAATAGGACCACCTGTCCTGAAGCTCACCTCGATCGGGAGTATCAGTCGCTCAAACCTCCCGCACGCCCCCTTAGACCTTAATTTTTTTTCAATGCCGTGAACAAACTTTGGTACATCATGGGTGATGAAGGTTGTAGTGAAGTTTCATCAAAATCGTATGTGTAGTTACGGAGAAGAGAGCAAATACTACACCTGTTTTTGGGGGTGGTCAACCCCCCCCCCCGACCCTCTTAATGAGAGCAGATTTTGATGGGGTCAACACATCTTCGTTCGATCAGATATGAAGCTTGTGGCCAAGTTTCATCAAAATTGTGTGTTTGGTTTAAGCGATAACGACTGAAGTGTTTACGGACCGACTGGCACAATCATTCACTCCCCTACGGACGCTGCTCAATCGCATATGCTCACCTGATATGACTAAACTCCAGGTGAGCTAATCAAATGAAAATTGAGAAATGGAAGTCCATGGAAAAGAAACAGGAATTGGTGAGTGTGCGAGGAGTGGACTAATGGGGGTGTTGAAAAGCCGGTAATATCTGCGTACGTACTAAATAGATGGTCACGTTCGTGTGTGTGTGTGTGTGTGTGTGTGTGTGTGTGTGTGTGTGTGTGTGTGTGTGTGTGTGTGTGTGTGTGTGTGTGTGTGTGTGTGTGTGTGTGTGTGTGTGTGTGTGTGTCCGCTCGCCTCCAGCCCAAACCGCTCAACCGATCGTTCTGAAATTTTCAGAGATTAATGTCACCGACCCTGCGACGGTCCCGCATCGAAGTTTCGTAAAATTTGGTCGACCGAGAAGGTCTACATCGGCCAATCGGCCAATTTGAGCCAGATTTTCTAAAATCCTCAAATGTCATCCGATTGACTTGAAATTTGAGTAGGATTTGCATATCAGGTCAATGGAATCAACCACCTATTACTTTTGAGGTTATCCTCGGTCAAAAGGTCAACATCGGCCAAGTTTTTTAAATTGTTTCTAAAATTGTCATTTTTCATCTGATTGACTTGAAATTTGAAGATCATTTGCATAACAAGTCACCAAATTCAACCACCTATTAATTTTGAGGTAAACATAGGCCAAAAGGTCAACATATACCAAAAGGTCAACATAAGCCAAATTTCTTAAATGCTCAATTTTATTCCAATTAACTTGAAATTTGAAGAGTATTTGCATATCAGGTCACCAAATTCAACCACCTATTAACTTTGAGGTAAACATAGGCCAAAAGGTCAACATCGACCAAAAGGTCAACATAGGCCAAATTTCTAAAATCCTCAATTTTATTCCAATTAACTTGAAATTTGAGGAGCATTTGCATATGAGGTCACCAAATTCAACCACCTATTAATTCTGAGGTAAACATAGGCCAAAAGGTTAAAATAGGTCAAAAGGCCAATTTGGCCCAAATTTTCGCAATCCTCAATTTTCATCCAATTGAGTTGTAATTTGAAAAGGATTTACATATCAGGTCACTGAATTCAACCATTTGATTCAAAGTGAATTTATTTTAATCCCATTGTAAATTCAATTGAATAATAATAAACAACGTCATGGGTCAGGGCAGTGCCGGATTAAGCCTCGACTGGCCCTAAGGCACATTTTGAAATTTTAGAGAATGGCCTGAAAAATTAAAATTAGATCTCGGGCTCATGGAAATGGACTCCAGACAAAAGATGAACTGATTCAAGAACAAAATATTTAATACAAAAAAAGACAAATATTTAATGTGAAAAAGAGTTTTTGGCTGGCCCAAAGTCACATGCCTTGTCTGTCTAATGGTTAATCCAGCACTGGTGTCCGTGTCCGTGTCCGTGTCCCATCAAAAATGGACTTCATGGAACCCGGTCATCACCGCCAGCAGTTATAAACTGGCAGTTGTAGTTATAATTATGTCTCTTATTAATTGCGTAGCACTCTGTTTTTTTTTTTTCTTCGTCTTTTTTGTTGTTGTGTCCAACACGACGTGGGAACCGCAGACATAACGCAATGTCGGATGTTTGTAAACATGACACGTGGTGATCATTAATGACACTGCGGACGGAGGGCCGTTACGATTGGCTGTCCCGTTAAATAACGTCAGTCCCGCGGAAATAGAGACGACAGACGCACGTGGTGAAGCTGTTACTGGGAAGCAGGTTTTCGGGTTGGGGTTCCCTTGAGTGGAGCATCTTGTTGGCTTTTGTTTCTCGTCACGACGTCCCCCCCCCCCCGCCCCGTCCTGTCTGCCAGTGCGGTCGAGGTCTGACGGGACCGGATACGGGGGCTCGACGCCACACGTGGCTGTGCCTGCTGTGCCTGCTGTGCCTGCTGTTCCGCATAGCTCTCGGACTCGCCGTACTCGGAGGGTGACCGTGTGGAGCAAGCATGGCGAGAGCGGCGCTCGGACGAGCCGGAGCCGTCGTGTGCGGATCCCAACCAGGGATCCCCTTGTCGTTGTGCAGGTTGTTGTCGGTGAACACGACGAGTCCGCCGACCGAGCCCGTGCTCGGGACGGACATGAAGGATCTCTTGTGGAAGCGTTACAAGCACGTCAAGGATTTGGCTGCAGGTGAGGTCGCATGAACAAGGCCTCCATGATGGAAAAGCACAACCGATTGGACTTTTAAACAACTTATTCAGCGAATTGAGGTAAAACACTCGTTAAGGGCCGATCCGTGATGGTTTTTGTCCCTCGACCCCCCCCCCCCCAAGTCTTTCACGAACCGGCTGGCCAGGCCTGACGTTCGACAAAGTAGTTGGGGGCAGGAATTTGGAATGTGTTCAGGGTGCCGGCGATAGCTCGTCAACTCTTCGCGAAGGTCACGGTGGGCAGACAGGATACCCGTTTAACATCCGTCGGAAACACGACACACAACTTCGGGAATCACCCGTGCCTGTTAAACACCAGGATGACCGTTTCGAGCTGGGTCGGGATTCGAACCCAGGCGAGACGGCTTAGGGGGTGGCACGGTTTAGTAATTTGCTCAGGATGCCGGAGATAACTCGCCTGCTTTTCGCGAAAGGCGCCATGGGGGATCTTTAACTTCCACAAACTAATGCTAGAGGACGAGACACCCAGCTTAACGTCCACCAGAGGGGCGGTGCACTTTATCGTACAATTCCCTGCTTGTGGATGACCAGTCCGACAGTGTGCGTCGAGTCTGGAATCGAACCAACACGAGACAGCTGACAAGGTAAGTTGTGTGGTTTTGCTCTGTACTCATTTTTTCACTTCCTAACGAGACCCCCCCCCCCCTTTATTTTTATTTTTTTTCTTCCTTCCCCATTTAGGTTGTAAAACGTCGTCTTAATCAACTGATGGGAACATATACCGCAGTTTGTTTGAGAAGGCCAAAGTCTCCTTCCTGAACAGGGCACACCAACCAGTTCCAATGGCTGGCAGATGATGTCATGTTTTATAGATGTTGGTAGTTTGTGTCAGTTGTTTGTTCTCCTTTATCTATATGGGCACAAGGCATTGATTAACCCTGTTTCGTCCTTCATGATGAGTTTCGTTTCATCGGTCAGGGACATACAACGGGCCAACTCGATCCGTTGGTGGTTGGTTGTACTAGTGCTTGGATGGGTTCCACATTCGTCATGGCAATATCTTCCACGAGATGTTTCTTGTCTGGAACTTTGGGGAAACTTGTACTTGTGTTTACAAGAAATTTGTTCTTCTTGGTAACGCGTTTAAATGGCATGATAAAGGAAATGAGGCCAAGTTAAATAATTACTTGGTTTGTTTTCTCCTCTTCTTCCTTTTAAACACATTGTGTTCACTTGAGCACCAGTCACTGCAACGCACTGCCAAAGGGGACGTTTCTCCAGAAATGATTTGATATTTGGAGGAATCGAGCCAGTACGCCGGCTGTTATTCGTCGGAGAGGTCAAGTCCACAATTGCCTCCACCAGCTGCCTTTGTTGAGCTGTACGTACTAAGCGTAGTTGATCTTCCAATGGGAACTTGTGGACAAAATTAGCTGTAACATGAGGCCTTCCTTTGCTTTGTTCATACTTCGCCGTAGCTCGTAGCGAGGGAGTTGTTATTTTTATATCGGGTTTTATTTCATTCTCAAACGACATTACCACTGCAGTTTTGTAGACTTTGCACAAGGATAATAGGACAAGTTCGATGTTTTTGCCAAAAGGTATTTTAAAATAATCATTAACCACATTTTTTTTTTTTGTTTTCCTTTAACGAAGGTGGACTGTCTCGATGACTTGAAACACTTTCTGCAAAGTCATTGGGGATATCACAAAGAGCTCTTGGATCTGGGTCTCCGTACATTCGCGTGTCTGTCCACCCATTATATGGGTTATGGAGGGGTCTGCACGTAAAATATGTGAACTGGACAAGGTTAGTTTGCTCTGATATGTGGATCTTCATTTAGGGTGGATTATTCAATGGCGTTCTTTTATAGTGTGTTACATCTCGTGCGAAAACCTCACTGCGTTTTAAAAGAAAGGTTTGAAACAAACAAAAGATTCCAATGTCTTTAAGTGTGCAGTTGAAATTGATTTTTAACTAGAAGGGCACTCGGTAGAGGGCAAACCTCCGCCACGTAATGTCTGATCCACAAGAACATATCGGGCCCAATACATTTTTGAAATATCGTGCTACACAGCACTACGTCGTTTTTGTGGCCCGATCTCTCGAAGTTGAAGAATCACTTTAAAAATTAAATAATTGTCGTATCCACATCTGGATTCGGATCTTCACCAAAATTGAACCAATTCTTCCTTGTCACACACCCAACCTGTCCGCAAAGATTCATCTGAAGCCATCCACAACTTTTTGAGATATGCTGCACATAAACAGACAGAAAGGGGTGAAAACACAACCTCCTTCACCTTCGGTGGTGGAGGAAATTTACTTACTTTCACAGAACTGTAACATCCCATAACCAGCCAATACAAACGATGTGTGCACGAAGAATGACTTGCAGTTAAACTAACTGATGTGCAGAGCGTTGGTTACGCCGAAGCAGTTTGTTGGCCGAGAGTTATACTGGGTGGTTTGCCATGCCTTTCCCAGCATTTGTTGGGCCAGGAATTTGTAATTTCTTCACGATGCCGGTGATAGCTCACCAACTCTTTGCGAAGGACATCTTTGACATCCACCAACGAATGCCAGCAGATTGGACGCTCAGTTTAACGTCTATCCGAGGGGCTGCACGCACATTGATGAATCGCCCTGCCTGTGAAACATCAGGATGACATTTATAGCTGGGTCGGGATTCGTTCTTTGGTTACACGTTACTTTACCATTGGTATGGCAACCCTAATTAGGGGTCACACCCTCAACAGCTCCCCTTATATTTATTATGTACGGCCAAGCGAACCGTGGTTGGCTGTTTGCAAATCCCAGAGCCAACAAGTAGGGCAAAACTTTCCCTCTGTCTAAATTTACTCACAATCATGAGCATGTATTTACAATGGATGGACAGAAATCACAACAAAAAGGCGCAATTAAAATATACACGAGAAAGCAGACCATCTTCGTGCTTCTGGGGCCCACTTATTTGGTCTTATTTATGCTAAACACCGGACATGGCACACCATCAATCATTCCAGGGAAGTGTAGAGAGGAAGAAAGCAGATAGAGTACACAGCAGAGCCTGGGTATGGCTCCTGCCTCACCTTGCACATATTTGTGTAAGCTCATGCCACTTGCACACTCGTGCAGTGTGCAAGCTCCCCCTTGGTGGCTCTCGCGGTGCGAACAGGCTGACTTGATCGCAGGCTTGGCCAAAGCACTCGTGGTAAGGGGAGCTGCTTGCTGCTTCTCCCCCCCCCCACCCCCCAAAAAAATATTTGTGCTGCTTCAACATTATTCTAGTCCCTCTCCTTGCTTCAAAAAACAAAACAAAAAAAAAAACACCCGTTAACTCTCCCACCCCAAGACCGCCTCCTTCCAAATTTCTCGTTTTTCCTTCCTGAGAGCTTGCTTCTGTATCCATCTTTTCCACCCCATGCATCCTCCTCTACCCTTCATTCCTCCCCACTTCCCTTATTTGTCCAAGTCTTCCTATATTTTATATCTTAACCCTGCTGTTATTGTCAGGTCAGGCCAGATCAGATCTGTGATTTGCTGCAGGTATCATGTAAATTTGTACTAACCTGTTTAATGGTCGGGCAGTCGGCGACAAAACCGTCTCCCCCATCAAATTTTCTGGTGAGGAGGGTGTATGATATGGACACCCAGCAGGATTAAAAAAACAAAACTTGTCAAAGAGCGGAAGAGCTCCTTGTGAGCCAACAGCCATCCATGTCTAGTGCCCAACTGTGTATGCGGACGTCCTCCTGCAGTTGGGTTACTTTTTACCCTGTGGGGTCTTCCACCCCACAGGGTCTAAGCGCTGCTTGTGTTCTCTCTTTTCTTGTGTAGTACAGTTCATTTGAATGTCTATTTCTCCATTATTCATGAACAGAATTCGATGAAAATTGTCAGTCATATACTAGACATATATGCACAGGCATTGACTGAGCCCAAAGTGCGATACCGGCCCTTTGGGCCGAGAAACGACCCTTTCGGCCCATTTTCTTAAAATTGTTATTTCTCGGTTATTGGTGAACGGAACATAACCAAACTTGAAAAGTATATTCTCGAGACCATTCCCCGGGCATTAACTGAGCCCAAAGTGCGATTTTGGCCCTTTTGGGCCGAGGAACGACCCTTTCGGCTCATTTTCTTAAAATTGTTATTAAAAAAAAAAATTAAATGCGCTGGGTGATGCCCAACACAAAATTAAGTCGCAAATGATGATATGAAACTAGCCTCACTCTTGTGAGGTGTTCTGGTTTCTTTTTCTGATGCGATGAAAATCTTACCAAATTTCAAAACGATCTGTCATCCATGCTGTCGCTCACCTGAGAGTTGTACGAATCAACTCCCACGGGGTATGTTCACAATTCGAACTTGTTTTTAGGAGGTCGGTGGCAGGGTTTGCACTCCGGCCACCATAAAACCCTTCACTCCGCAAAGCACAAGAAACTCACTCCGTGGGAGTACCTCCTGTGCAGCTGCCCTCCGTAGGGCAGCTCACTGGATGACAGGATTGGAGCAAAGCCTTCAGGACCCCCACTCTGATGATAGGAGGAAAACCATGGGGTAACCTTCCCGGGTCAAATTGCAGTCGTGTGTGTCGGGGTGGTACTGAGATGTTGTCCACCAGACAGCGGTCTCCTTGCGTTAACCTGAAGCGGTACCTTCGGAATGTCGTATCCCTAAGAGAGGATGATCACCTGTGTCTGTTATCATCTGAGCTCAAGCGTTTGAACATTGGTATTGCAGTATTCTCTTAGGTTCGGAGACCGGATAGTTGCGAGATCATGGTGGGTGGTTGCACCTACTATTGGTCGGGTCGCTCTGATGGTTACCATGCCCATGGAGTTGCTGTAGCTGTGTCTAATAAGCTGACTCCAATGATAATTGAGGTAACACCGGTCAACGAACGTATTATGAGACTAAGGATTCATTTCTCCTTGGGTGTCGTTTCCCTGGTCTCTGTATATGCTTTGACTGAGGCAAGTGGTCTCACACTGTGAAGGACGTATTCTGTGGCACACTCGAGTCTGTGGTTGATCAGTGCCCTCGGTGAGGTACTCTTCCAGTCGTGGGGGATTTCAATGCATCGACTGGAACTGATAGGGATGGTGTTGGTCCCCAAGGGTCTGGAACTGTGAACCAGAATCGGATTCCAACGCTGGTGGTGTGGCAAAGGAGATTGACCATGTGCCCATTGATGTTGACTGGAGGATGATCCAGAACTGCAGAGTCTACCGGAGTGCTCACTTCCTCAATACCGACCACCGGCTTGTGGTGGCAACTCTGAAGTTTCAGATTAAATCTGGGAGAATGGTACCATCCCAGGCTAGGCTCGGCTGGGTGTTAGCCAGTTCAAGGATGAGAGTGTAGCTGACGCACCACAGACCAATGGTGCATTGCCAGAGCTTGAAATATAGCTGGGATAAATAATAATGCTATTATTATTATTATTATTATTATTATTATTAACAATAACTGGAAGGACATTCTGGAGAGTGCAGATCGCTGCCTGGATCCAGATCCGGATGCAGATCTTCACCAAAATTGAATCACTTCTTCCTTGTCACACACCCAACTCATCCACCAAGGTCTTTTTGGGCCCACCATGATTTTTCTTTTGCTATTACTTTCTTAGAATTTTTTTTTTCTATTTGTGACCTTTCGTGTATGCTTAAACTAAAGGGTAATAGTTATTCATTTGTGTGTTTTATTGTTTTTTTTTTTTGTCTTTCAAGATCTTTCAGGTTCACGAGAAAAATGTCATTAAAAAAAAAACCAAAAACTTTGCGCTCATGCAGAAGTTGGTCATATTGACCCGGGCCAAGAATGATTGTTTCACAATAACAAAATATTTTCATGCATGACTTATCATATGTGCTTCTAATAAAGGTTAATACATATTACTGTGTGTATTTATTTGAAGTATTCATGAAAAGTCATGCATAGAAGAATTTTATAACGGTTATAGCGAAAGAAAAAAAAAAATCAGGCAGGGTCAATATGACCCACTTCTGCATTCTGGGGTGTAATAGATTTTTAAATATTTTTTTCCCGCAATCATGAAAAAATAGTAAATAAAACGCACACGCAGGAATATGTATTGCCCTATATTTGAAGCACATATGAAATGTCATGAATAATAATGTTTTGTTACAGTGAAACAAACAATCATTCTTGGCCTGGGTCAATATGACCCACCTCTGCATTATCGGGGTATTTCACTTTGAAATATTTTCCTGTAATCCTGAAAAAAAACAAAAAACAAAAAACACGTATATCACCCTTGAATAGAAACACTGATGAAAGTTCATGCATAAAAATGTTTTTATAGCAAAGTTGTAGGAGAACAAGAATAAGACCGGGTCAATATGACCCACTTCTGCATCATAGGGTAGAGCAGTGTTTCTCAACCGGGGTTCCGCAAGAGGTCGCTAGGGGTTCCGCGAGAAACATTAATAAATAGGCTAATGTATTTTTTGAGTAGTTTTTGTTTGATTTAATATTCCTAATTTTACTATACACGTACGGCATATTGTTAGAAACTCCATGGTTATTATAATAGAGGCTTCAACCTCTTATATTATTTACAATTATAACAACCATAGGGAATGTATTTAACGATGTCTACATGGCGCCAGTGTGAAACCACCCTCACTGGTTAGTGGACGTCCTGTACGCGGCGGATTCGTGCATCATTGAGTGACTGACTCAAGTACGGGACGCATACACGGTGTCCATCTATCTTCTCTGTGCTTCCTAGCGCGAAGTCTCTCTCTCTCAAGGTTAGTTCTTCTGTTTACCTTTATTGCTTCAGCTTTATTTGTTTAAGTTTTGTTTATCAAGTTACATGAGGTGTGTTTTTTTTTTTTTTTGTGAATTAAAACCTCTGTGTGAGGTCTCGTAAACGAGCAGGATTTTTTTTTTTCATTGGCAATAAATTTGACAAAAAGGGGGTCATTTTTTCCTTAAACCAGGCATCCGAAAAAAAAAAAATATTATATTTACCATATGAACTACGATAAAAATATAAAAGAGCTAGATATTAATGGTATATAATAATTTTTATGCAGGGGTTCCCTGAGACATGAAAACTATTTCAAGGGTTCCACAAGGGCAAAAAGGTTGAGAAACGCTGGGGTAGAGTGAGACAGAAAATGTTCATTTCTTAAAGAACAGTAAGATATTTATTTAGATTAAACTTCATCATCACGATGTTAGAAAATAGAATACAAGTTTGAATTTTTGACTGCTTATAATAAGCAATAGTGTCGTGTTTGCCACAACACACGGTAAAAATGAACATGTTTACCTTCGCAAACTTCGTTTGACGAAGGTATTGTATTGACCCCTGTGTATTTATTTATTGGTAAATATGTGTGCGGACAACATTGCGCAAAAACTGCTGGACCGATTTGCATGAAATTTTCAGAGATGATGTGCAGTTACTCAAGGACGCCAGGCGAAGCTTTTGGGAGCAATCGGATTAAAGGTCAAGGTCACGGTCACGAAAAGGTCAGAATCGTTTTTTCGTCATAACTCGGTCAATTTTTATCTGAACGAGATAAAACCAACACCAAAATGTTTATTACTCAATTCTACATTCTAGGCTATGCCACATGAAAGTGTGGCGTAATATACCCTAGGTAACGGTTGGGGGTCAAAGGTCAAGGGGGTCACCAAAAATGGTATTAACAATGTTTTGGATCACTTTATACAAAAACTTTACAGCGGATTAGCTTGAAATTGTGTGGGAAGGTTTGTTGTCATGAAAAGACAAATCGAGTAGATTTTTGGAGCGATCGGATCAAAGGTCAAGGTCACAAAAAGGTCAAACATTTTTATTTTCGTGATAACACATTCAATTTTATTCCAATTTACATCAAATTAATGCCAAAATGATCACTATTCAATGCCCTATCCTCAAATATAACATATTATATGGTGTTGTTGTAACCAGAGTTAGCGGTTGGAGGTCAAAGGTCAAGGGGGTCACCTCAAAGCATTTTTCATTGGGCAGCGTCGTGGACAACATTACGCAAAAACCACTTAGCAGATTGTCATGAAATTTTGTGGACTTGTTTGACATCATGAGAGGACAAATCGATTTAGATTTTGGGAGCGATCGGATCAAAGGTCAAAGTCAAGGTCACAAAAAGGTCAAAATCGCTTTTTTGCGATTAAAGTGTCAATTTTGTTCCGATTTACATCAAATCAAGTCCAAAATGTTCAGTATTCAAATCCCGATCCACTTATATAGCGTATGGTATAGTGTTTGCAACCCTAGTTAGTCTGTGGAAGTCAAAGGTCAAGGGGGTCACCAAAATGGAGTTTTTGATTGGGAAGCGTTGTGGACAACATTACACAAAAACCACTTCGCAGATTGTCATGAAATTTTGTGGATGTATTTGGCATCACGAGAGGACAAATCGATTAGATTTTGGGAGCGATCGGATCAAAGGTTAAGGTCAAGGTCACAAAAAGGTCAAAATCGTTTTTTCGTGATTAAATTGTCAATTTTGTTTTGATTTACAGCAAATTAACTCCAAAATGTTCAAAATTAAATTCCCCATCCTCTAATATGACACATGGTATAGTACTTTTGTCACCCAAGGCAGCGGTTGGGGTCAAAGGTCAAGGGGGTCTCACAAATTCACATTTATATCGGAAAGCGTTGTGGACAACTTAACGCAAAAAAACAAAACGCAGAGAGGCTTTAATTGTTTTGGATTTGTTTGGCATCATGAAAGGACAAATCCATTAGATTTTGGGAGCGATCGGATCAAAGGTCAAGGTCACAAAAAGGTCAACATCGTTTTTTCATGATGAAAACGGTTAATATGTTTCCGATTTACATCAAATTAACTCCAAATTGTTCAGTGTTCAATTCCCCATCTTCTGAAATGACACAAGGTATAGTACTATTGTCACCCTAGGTAGCGGTTGTGGGTCAAAGGTCATGGGGGTCACGAAATGCATATTTGTATTGAGATGCGTTGTGGACAACTTAATACAAAGGTAATTAGAACGGGCACTCGTAGAGCGCATACCTTCGCCGCAGCCACTAGTTTGAACATGGCATGAGAGTGAAATGAGGAACTAAAATTCCACCAAATCTGCTCGGGAATTTCGCAAATTTAAAGTCCATGATCCGGATTTTGTGAAAGGATTTTGTTATTAGAACTATTACGATTATGACAATTTTAGGTGATTCGTTGTCCCGAGTGCCGAACTCTGTAGCATGTAGGGTCGGATTCGGTTGAATGTCACTGACCACGCAGACACGACCTGGATCAAGTAGATCATGTTTTCAAATCCGAGCGAGGACAAAAACGTCATTTTAATTGGCGTCTAATTAAACAAGAAAGTAAAACTTTTACTAAACCATGAGCGAAGCTATGTGCATATCAAACTATACCAAGTCTCCTTAATGAAAATTTGTTGTATTTTACTTAGTAACTAAGTTTGGTAGGGCCCTTATGGCCCTTGTTGCATCAATAGACACACAGTTTAGAGACAGAGATATATTCTAGTTCACACCCAAACTTCACCAGGAAGTTTTGGGGTAGGGGCGAAATGGTGATAAACAACAAACGACTGAGTTATTACGTGTTCAATATTGTATTTATTATACTTGACGGAACATGGTGATGACATAGAACACAGACAAATATGGAAATGTATGAGATTACAGTAGATAATAGGAGACTAACAAAAGTTGGCAAAAGATACATGTTATTTAGTTAGATCTACTCATGAAACTTTATGTTGAAATATTTGAAATGGGAACAACACATTTTCGGTGATCGCGAATGTGCCACAAATGCGTGAGGAACAAAAAAAAATCATATTTCGAGGGAGACACAAAGCATGTCGTGGTCTGAATAGTACGTGTCAACGACATCCACGTGTACGGCGACTGGCTGGTTGACGTATACGTGGTCCAGTAGAGATCTCTGGTCTGTCGTTGGCTCGGTCACATACTGGCGGATCCCGTGTTGTGCCATCAGCTGTAGGATATCGTTTTCCGGAGCACCAAGCAGGTCAAAATTGAAGTCACCCAGAATGACCGTCAATCGTTCTGTATTTAGTGCCGTCAGGAAAAGTTTAAGTTTATCTTTGAACGCCGTTTGACTCTGTGATGGAGGTCTGTATAACGTCACGATATTAATTGTCCTGTTGTGGACAAAGACGGATACTCCTTTGTGTTCCAGATCTGAGATAGTGTCTAAACTTGCTGGATGCATTTTTTCCGGTGCCATAATCATGATGCCACCTCGGCTGACACCATGGTCGATGGGCCTTTCAGCTCGGAAGCACTGCAAGCATTTCTTCAGCATCTGACATTGTCCGATTTGTAGTCCATCATGCAGAAATGTTTCGGCGAAACAGAAAACATCCATCTTTAGCATCACTGGATCCTTCTTCATGTCGTCCAAGTGCTGAAGATAGGATCTGACATTAAGGAAACTGATGTTGAGACACTTGTTTTATATGAATTCCACGTCTTTAACCACAAGACAATTTGCATTTTTTCACTCAAATACATAAAAATCAAAAGTACGATCCTAGGTTACAGTTGTGCGAGGTTTCTCAAAACGGTCATAGTTGTGTCTCAGACCCGTGTAGTGCTACATACTGTTACGGGGATGGGGAGGGGGGAGGTAGACATTCCTGTAGAGCAGCATTTTCTGTGTATGAGTAGTTGGCACATAATCTTGATGTACTAATTAGGGGCAGGTCAGCTTAAGGAATGTTTTGTTTGAATGTGCACCATACAGGGGGTGGTGCATGGTAATAATTAGTGATTATGGTAAAGGAATTGTACGTAAAATCCCGATTTAAGCATCTACCGGGGGTGCTGGGAGACTTTACAAGAGAGAGGGGTGGAGCTGTGAATGCCTCCAGGGGACAGAACATTGCCCAGGGAGAGGAGGGAGGAGCAGAATTGGGCGATTAGGGTGCGTCTGAGAGGTTTGTGAGTCTGAGGAGAAAAGGGACGTTTGAGAACTGACTCGGGGGGGGGGGGGGGAATTATCTCTGAGGAGAGGTGGTCAATCTGACTGCCTGTTTTCATCGCCCTGTGGCTGTTTGCCATCCTGCCAACCTCCTCGTCGTCTTGCCCATCATCCTCCTCATCCCTCCTCGTGGCTGCCCTGCGCCCATCCTTCCACCTGTTACCACCAGAGCTGAGTCCACTGGTTTTGTTCCTTTCCTATCTATGATTGAGTCCGGAGTGAGGCGCTTTAGATTTCTTTATATTCGTTTTCACCTCATTGTATATAATTATTTATTATCAATTCCGTGTCCACCTTTCTTTCCCACCACTACCCAACATTGTATCCCTCTGCAGGTCCATCTTCCCTTGGATATGCTTATGGTTCAGGAATGAACCCATCGGTTTTAAAAGAGCTAGGGTTCTTGTGTCTCGTCAGTTCTCTGCCATTGCACAAACCTGCCATTAGTTCAGAACGTCTCCATAGGAGTTAAAACATTGCTGGAGTTTAACCTCCAGCCACACCAAGCTCAACGGTAGTTGAGCCGTTGATGCTACAATAAGTTATTTTCTGTAGAACTCAGAGGTGATCATCACATTGTGAATCGTAATCAACCAATCGTTTTCACATCTTGGTTCATGTATTTGCAAGTTCGCTGCATCTTCTTGCAGACCTCACGTGATTTTAGTTCATTTGAGAATGACTAATAGTACCTCTAAATTTGGCAATATTTCATCACCCAGAGTGGATTTCAAAATCCCTATCGCTCCGATCATGGTGATCGTAAATTTTGGGTCAAAATTGATGTTCATAATGCGATCATGAGAGTGTCTGACCGGGCATCCAAAACCCAACCACTTGTAAAATTTGGATGCCCGACCCTAAAATTAGGTGCAGCGGGCACCTGGACACCTGTTGATGTCAAGCCCTGATCATAAGATGAAAATACAATGTACAAACTTGACAACAAGTTGCATTTGCTTTATAAATATGTGAAAAACGAAAATATAACAAGAAACTAGAGTTGACAAGTTCTCTGAAGTAGCCTGAAAACTTAAACAAATGTCACCTGACTATATTGGCAAAATAAATTTTCCAGTAACAAGAACGAAAAAAAATTATTGCAATTTGCATCCAGGATGACACAATTTGTAGTAATTTCAGAGTATGCCACAAGATCATTGTTGAGCAGATCAGGAACAACACCGGGGTGTTGGTAACATGTTTCAAATGTAAGCTCGCCCCTCATTGATCCAAAGATGGTTCCAGAATGATTAATCTCCTACTTCTCTCCTTCCCCTTCTCCCCTCTCGTTTTCATAGTAACAATAGTAACAGTTGAATTTCCTCTACCTCTGACCATATGTGCATCACGGACTCATGCTGGTTGCAGAAACATGGACCATTGGGAAATTTTTACCCATAAGCCCATCTGCGGTTTTCGCTAACAACGAAGTGCACCTGGGAGATGTGGCTGTGTATGGCTTCGACTATGACTACACGCTAGCGCTGTACTCACCGGAGCTGCATGCGGTAATCTACAGTTCAGCCATGGATGTTCTGCTAGAAAAGTACAAGGTAGGGTGAAGACAATTTTGCATGTAGTTCAATCGAAGTGTACTGGGTGGAGAACATCGAGTCGGGTTGAAGCGAAATTTCGTATTTTATTTATTAATTTTTTTACCCATCGATGAATGTTGCATTATTTTGCATCAAAATGGAATTGAACGTAACACACATGTTTAATATCGAACATATCCAGTTGCATTTATATGGGAACTTCATAATTCTAATTTTGTGTTTGTTAAATGACATTTAATTTATTTATATGCATGGGTTGATTCTCAGGTAAGAGCTGAAAAACACAGGGCAAGGTGGTCAACAAATTAACAACAGGGCCGAGGGAAACTGGCAGACGAGCGAGTCGTTAAGTTGTTCTTTCTACTCTTTCACAATTTTTTTTTCCAGTTCTTTCATATCAGAGAGCCACCTCTGACAAACGAATCGTTAATGGAATCGGCCATTACAGCAGACCTCAAGACTCCTCTCTTCTCTAACTCGTTCATCTCAAATATTGAATGTTGACTCTGCCAAGGTCATTCCGATCTGGGCATGTTGCTTCTACTTTATCAATAATGGATGGATTCTTTCAATCTCAAACGAAGAGGTCAAGTTACTTAATTGAGAATCTCCCGTGCATTTGATTCTGTCTCGAACCCTGCTCTGATTTTCAAACTATTCGTTAATGGGAACCAGCTGACAAACAGTGGGTTGCTTTGGACAAGATACTATCCCATGCTGTACCCGAGAGGCCAATATCTCAAGGTGGTGTGCTGGAACCAATCATCTGTGTGTGTCTCTTGTCTTTCTGTCTTAATTGTTTTTTCAAAATCCATTGTATCACTTTGCACAGGACTCATTCTGTGCAGGGTGGTTTCATGCTCCTCCTCCAGAGTGATTGCTGCATCATCCCTCTCTGCCAATCTGGAGAAAATAAGCAATTGGTCATCTACTTAAAGCATGTATTTCAATTGCAAGAAAGATCCATATTATCACTTTGTCTCTTGGACTGACAGGCAAATCGTCCAATTTATTGCTGTCGGCAGCCTCTGGGAGAGGTTATAGTACTTGGATGTACCTGAATCCGCTATCAGCTATAACCTGTTTTAGGCAGATCATATCTCCAAGCTGGCCTCCAAAGTATGCCACCAGCTCAGCATTTTCATGGCCAAATCCTTCCTCTGCTATCCTCAACTTATAATGATGTGCAAATCTTTAATCTTGAGGCATGGAGTATGGCTATCTGCTGTGAACTACTACTGCTGCTGCTGCTCCCCCTCCACCCCCCTCCCCAAAACAAACGAACAAACCTCTTTTAAGGCACTGGAATATAAGGTCCTCAATGATATTGGAATTTCACATCAGGAAGCTGTATTTGTGTCTCCTTCATGCTCACCCTTCGCAGGTTGAGTGCCGAGCACTTTTATACCGGCTCAAATTTGTTCTCGCTCCTCCTGCACTCTCACCTCTCCAACCATCCACATCCTCTACTGGTCACGAATGTTAATGCCAAAACCATTTACTTTGTTATCCTCCATAATTATTAACTCAAAGCTTGCCTCCAAGTTTTTTCGTAGCCTTTCTTCTCTCCTGTAGAATTGTCTTCCTGAGTCCGTTGTCTCGAAATGTTCTCTCCAGGATATAAAGTCTTCTTCCCACATCTAGCTCATGGACTCTCCCATTTCCACTACTGAGCTTTACTACACTTGATGAGACCCTGTTTCTCCCTTCTTGTACAGTTGCCCTCTTGTGATGTGGTGCTTCAGTTAGTTGTCCCACTGTTTTCCCTTTTCCCCATTTTAACTCTTGATAAATTGACAAGAAGAATCAACTGTTTTATCATGATCTTCCTTTAGCTGCATTAAAAAATAATAAAATGTTAGGAATAACAAGTGAGGGCATGATGCTGATCTCCCCCTCCCCCCCCAACCTGATGGAAGGTTTTCAATTATTTAATTCGCAAGAAAAAGGAAATATGTTTAAATGCCATCCATGTAAAATTTAATTCTAATCATAGCAAATTAATAATTCTCTGATTATTTTCACCAACCTTCAGAAATGTTTTCCTGTCCTTCTCTTACCAAGTATCCCAAAGAGATCCGGCGATATGAGTACCGTCAAGACTTTGCTATTCGTGGCCTGCACTATGATGTTCATAAGGTGGGTTCTCCAGCAAAGAAAGAGAGATGTAAAGGAAACTTTGCAGCTGAGTTAATGTAAAATACGAGACGATGTAAAATCTGCTGTTGTTTCAGTTTTTTTTTCGATTTGTTGCAATGTTGCTCTCGAAACCAAATTCAGCTGCTGACAAAGGGCAGTTGGAATCATTAGAACTACCATTGGGCTGAAATGTAATTTCTTCTCCAATTCTAGATTTTGACTACATGACATTGTATATAGACAACACATTTGAAGCAAAATTGTTGTTTTGTTTTTGGCATACTTTTTACCTCCGCCACCGAAGGTGAAGGAGGTGATGTTTTCACCCCTTTCTGTCTGTTTGTGTACAGGATATCTCAAAAAGTTGTGGACGGATCCGGATTAAATTTTGTGGACAGGTTCGGTGTGTGACAAGGACGAACCGATTTAGATTTTGGTGAAGATCCGGATCAGGATCCGACTACTCAAATTTTTTTAAAGTGATTCTTCACCATTGAGAGATAGGGCCAAAAACGATAGAGTACTGTATAGCGTGACATTTCAAAAATCTATTAAGTCCGATATGTTCTCGTGGGTCAGGCATTACGTGGCGGAGTTATGCGCTCTACCGAGTGCCCTTCGAGTTTGTATTTGTGTTTATTTTTTAACCGTATCTGGAATTGGAATTCCATATTGGCATCGTGCTCCGTCCGTCGGTCCGTCTCCTATTTTGATTTCTCTGGCCAAACTGCTCGGCCGATCCGGCTGAAATTTGGCAGCATCGCTCCGCTCCTGACTGCTCATGAGGATTGCAAAGCTCGTTCCGGTCACTTGACTTTAAGTAGGTCAAAATGGCAGACTTAGTAAATTGCTTCAAAAATCTTCTTCCCCAGACCTACCAGTCAGAATGCCACCAAATTTTGGTTACATTAGGCCAGGGTAGGGATGTTAAATTGTGGAGGTCATGCTGATCTCGTAACCAGAAGTTTGTCGAAATGGCCGACTTCGTCAATGTCAAAATGGCCAAAGGTCAACAACTTAGATGAGATTTCTAAAATCCTCATTTTTCATCCATTTGACTTGAAATTTGAACAGGATTTTCATATCGGCTCACAGAATACAACCACAATTTATTTTTGAGGTCAACATAGGCTAAAAAGTCGACATCGGCCAAATTTCTGAAATTGTCAGTTTTCATCCGATTGACTTGAAATTTGATGAGGATTTGCATATTTGGTCATTGAATTCAACCACCAATTATTGTTAAGGTCAAATTTGTTTTCTGGATTTTGCTAGTATTGTGCTATGCATGACATCTTTCTTGTTTTGTTTATTACTGACGAAATCTAAAGATTTCGTAAGTATGTTGATGACTTCCGTCATCTGTTTGTGTGTTTGTTACTTTAGAAATCTAAAGATTTCGTAAGTGTATTGATGACTTCCGTCCTGTGTTTGTGTGTTTGTTTGTGTTTGTGTGTGTGTGTGTGTGTTTGTGTGTTTGTTTGTAGGCACGATAACTCGAGAATGGAAGAAGCTACCAATGTCAAATTACACCAGGTGATTCAGGAGGGTGATGGCTCGCGCTGATTAGATTTTGGTCAAAATCGGTCAAAGGTCAAGGTCACAGTGAGGACAAACATAATTCCATAAATTCATGTGGAGCAATGGAGTATTTTTGCTTCTGTTGACGTTACGAGTTTGTTTTAACTTCGATTTTAATTTTGTCTTCGGTTTTTGTGATTGCTTAGGACACCTAACACTGGGTTGTCGAAATTCTGGAAAAATCGGATGTTTTGGAGACGTTTTAAGATTGTATAAAAAACATTTCATTCGCCGCGTCACGGCTCATCACGTGGTGCAGAGACGTCGTTGAGTCACGTAAAGGTTTTCCGTGTGCGTGCTGACTGTGTTTTCGATAAAGATGGTGTTTAAAAGTCATTTATTTATCCCAATAAAGGTTATCGTCGCATGCCTGACTCGCTAAGCCGTCGGATTATGTCAAGATTGTTGGTGGATGGCCGAATATTACGGTTTTGTGACTTTGATAAAATAATATTAAATAATTGTGTGGAGAAATGGAGATTTTTGCTTCGGTCGACGTTACGATTTTTGATGGTTTGGTACAGAATCATCGTAGAAACTTCTGGTTTGCATCGCTACCTTCTCTAGAGATAGCTTTTATTAGACAAGGTCAGAGGTCAAGTTGACGATTTTGTAAGTACCAGTCTATGACTGCTTGTGTGTGTGTGTGTGTGTGTGTGTGTGTGTGTGTGTGTGTGTGTGTGTGTGTGTGTGTGTGTGTGTGTGTGTGTGTGTGTGTGTGTGTGTGTGTGTGTGTGTGTGTGTGTGCGCGCGCATCTGTATGTTTGTTTGTTTGTAGGCACGATAACTCGAACGGAAGAACCTACCAATGTCAAATTACACCATGTGATTCAGGAGGGTGATGGCTAGCGCTGATTCGATTTTGGTCAAAATCGGTCAAAGGTCAAGGTCACAGTGAGGTCAAACATCCAAAAAAAAGTTGTAACTCGAACGGAAGAAGCTACCAATGTCAAATTACACCACGTGATTCAGGAGGGTGATGGCTCGTGCTGGTTAGATTTTGGTCAAAATCGGTCAAAGGTCAAGGTCACAGTGAGGTCAAACATGCGATTTTTTGATGGTTTGGTACAGAATCATCGTAGAAACTTCTGGTTTGCGTCGCTACCTTCTCTAGAGACAGCTTTTATTAGACAAGGTCAGAGGTCAAGTTGACGATTTCGTAAGTACCAGTCTATGACTGCTTGTTTGCTTCTTTGAAACCTCAAACTATTGTAATATTATTGTGCACTGCTTTACTAATCACCATTTTGGAAAATTATTATGACACCTCAGAATAAAAGTGATTCATGCATCAATGAATGTGTATACTCACATAGCAACATAATTAGGGATTTCATGTTTACTTTTTCAATTCAAGTGAAACTTTTTTGCCATGCATATAGATGTCATTATGTTAATGGGGAGGGGTCTGTAGTTGGCTTAAGGCTGTAGACACTGTTCAAATCGCATCCATTCTTATTTGACCTGTGTTTGGACTAGATTGTCCTTTGTATGGCTTACCAGGCGGACGAGCGATGTCTTGTCCATGTTTTCCCGTGTCACAATGAGCAAGGCTGGGTGATTGGGAAGGAGTAATGTGACATTTTTCCCCCACCCACCCACAAAGAGAGAATTCCCATCTTCCCAGCTGTCCTTCAATGTGGACCTTAGTGATTGGGGTCATGATTCGTGATTGGGGCCACCGAAGAATGGGCCCGCCACACATACGTGATGGGCATGTGAAATATACAAATCTCCTCCCAGCATTGCTCTCGTGTATATCGAAGTGGGCTGTGGCTCGAGTCTGGTATTAAGAGCCAGCATGGCTGCAAGAGGAGACCTCAGTGACTTTTTGTGGGGCCTCACTTGGTGGTACAAGGATCATAGGCAATGCAATGCCGAGCAATGGAGGAATGCGATATGATCTGATGAGCCGTCCTTCATCATGCTCTCGCCAAATTAACGTGTGCATGTGTGGTGATAGCCCAGCGAGCTCTACAACCCAGAGGTCCTGGTTTTAACAGTAAAAGGTCCTGGCAGCTCCATAAATAATGGTGGGCCACGTATTCCTGGCATGGCCTGGGTCCACTCATTCCATTAGAAGGCAGGATTGATGCGGAGCGCTACGTTACCGGCCGAGTGATCGTCTGCATCTCATAATGCAGCATTTATTCCCTGCTGGGAGGGGTGTCTTTCAGGACGACAATGATCCAGTCTACAGGGCACGTGTTGTTGCCATGTGGTTGAGTCGCATGAGGATGAAGTTTCCCATCTTCAATGGCCCTCCCAAACGCCGGACCTCAGTCGAATAGAGAATTTGTGGGACTGTCTGGAGAGGCTGCTGTTTCCGTTTTCATCAAACCGACGTGAATTGGAAGAATGGCGCCACATTCCTGCAGAACAGTTCCAGACCCTCGTTGACTTCATGCACGTCTTATCCATGCTATCGTTGATGCACGCAATGGCCCAACACCCGGCTAAGTTACATTCCGTTTGTGTTTCCAGGTTTTGTCCACTACCTGTACATCAGTCTCATTCCTTCACTCCATGTCTGATATTTCCATCACTTGCCCAGTTCAGTGTACATTGCACTTCTGTATATGTGTTGTCCTAGTGGTGGTTTACTTATTTATTTATTTATTTATTTTGGAGGAAGTTATTTTGCTCTCTGGTTGTTTTTTTTTTTTTGTTTTGTTTGATTTTGTGCCGTTTGTCTCTTCTGCCAATTAAATTATGCATTTCATAAAGGCTGTGTGCACGTTCGTGTTCCTGCCATTTTTAGTATGCTGACGATTTGGCTTATGGATTGATAATAAGGGATGAATAAATTGGGTAATTGTTTAATTTCAACCGACGCAGTTATATACCCTTTGGGGTAAAAGGTGTGCAATCCACTCGGTGTCACCTCATGCAAATTATAGACCGCTTGGTTTAATACTTGAGCATTAACTCCAGTGCGTTGCTTCTTGCCCCCATAGTGAAAAGTGCTTTGTGCTGGGTGCTGTCCATGTGCCATTATATTCCTGTGACGGCCTGTCTATCTTGGGTTTGAATCTCGACCCAGCTATAAATTGTCTGCAAGGTGATTGATGTTTCACAATGCCGGGTGATTCATCAATGCGTGCACTATCCTTCGGAAGGAAGTTGAGCTGGAGGACACGTCTGCCGGCAGTGGGGGAAGGGATTGATGGATGTGAAAGACCCCACAGTGTCTTTCACAAAGAATAGGCGAATTATGGCAGACACCCTGAACAAATTCCAAATTTCTGCCAAAGTTGAATGTCGGGCCTGGCCAGCCGGTTACAAAAACATTTCGGCCAGAACCATTTCACCTGGCTGACTCGATAAGCTCGGAATGATTGCAGCTGTTAAACAAGCATTATAGATGTATTCCTATTGTGTAACGTGTTACAGTTTGTTGGCCATACTTTTGTGTGCAAAATGGTGGAACGTTTGATCTCTAATCTTATTTTCTGCCTTTTTATACAATTACTTTCGATGCACTTTTTTTTTTTTCTCTCTTTAAAAAGAAATGCAACTTTAAGCTGTGATACGCTGTTCTATTTTTTTGGGGCACTTGCATGAAGCTGGAGCAAAAACGAGGTTTGAAAATATAAACACCGTTGTGTTTGCATATAAATTGCTTCAGCAGAGGCAAAAATACATCTTTCTTCCTCTGAAATGCGGATCACTGGCCTGAACCAATATTGCTGCAACTTCTACTACCGCTGATACTACTTCTGTTTACGGCTCAAACTATTCCCACCCTCTCATGGGGGTTGCCGGGGAACGTTATTGGCCCAATTCTTTCACACGTCGGCTGCAGACCAGGCCTGGCGTTTGAAGAACTTTGTGTGCTGACCTAAATTTTTCCACGTTGTCTATGACATCAAACGAGACCCTTCCTCATGCTTTTCCTCCCGCGAGATTTACTACAAGTTTGTTGATTTGCCTCTCCACGTCTGCATCCAGAATGACCATCTATTCTTGAGTCACCAAATGTACGCTTTTGCAATCTTGTGATTATCACAACTTTTCATGAACATAATTCTTGCAATGTTTGCGCTTTTCCATGAGCCTTCGATTACTCATGAATGAGGACAACCTATTTTTTTCAGCTTGGAAATTGCTCGGTTGTGATGAGGGTTTTCTTATCCCTCCCTAAAGAGTGAAGGTTTAAAGAGAAATGCTGATCCGATTAATTTGCCCACTCTCTTAAAGTTCTGATCAGCTTTGAGCTGACTGATTGTTGGTTTCGTGCATCCATAGATCTTTGCTGCATTCTAACAGCTTTGACAAGTTGTCTGGAAATAACCTGACTATGAATAATCTGCTTTGCAATAATGAAGTATTTCCTGAAATTGCTTGGGTTCGGTAGGCACTGATATAGTTTGAGATGTTTTCTCCGTGACTCGGGCATTGGCAAGGACACAACCAGGCAAGGCTCTTGACCCTCTCTTTTGATGTGTACTTTTTATTGTTTTGTTGTTTGTTTGTTTGTTTTTTTGCGACCAGCATCCATGCCATTCATTGCTCATTGCTGATTGTGTTTGTCTTGTGCTTATTAGCATTTTGTGTAAATGTTTCTAGCATCCTGCGAACATGTCAGGCTGAAATGAGTTAATCTTTTTGTTGTTTGGGAAACCCTATTGTTATTCTTCTGTTTATTTCTTATTTCTTATTTTTCTTTTTCCGCCGGCAATTTTGCGGGTTCTTTCGCTTTAAAAATCATTTTCTCAGGAACGGTAAGTCCGATCGACACGAAAGTTTCACCATAGTATGTATCTTTTTTGATAGCAAAGTTAAGTGGTACTTGTGACGTCATACGTCACGTGGTACGGGCGCCATCTTGAAAAAACCGATAAACTTTGGACGTCTGTATCTCTGAAACTTTCTCGGGTAAAAATGTTTTCGCTTCATACATTTGAATAAGCTCCTCAAGGGGAACAGGGGTGATTTTTCGTGAGGTCATCGGTCAAGAGGTGTGCCGGTCAAAATTCGTTAGGTACAACGCTGCATAGGAAAAATCTGAAATTTCTTGAGCCTCATCTGCACAACAATTGACCATAGAAAAAATATATTATGACGTCATAGGTCACTTGGTTCGGCAGCCATCTTGTTTTGGGAAATTTTTTTTTTAATCTTCTTCTCCAGAACAGCTAAACAGATTGAGGCGAAACTTTACACACACATTCCCCTTGAGGTCCTTTATCAAGTTTGCTAATTTCTTATTGATCGGTCATACGGTTTGGTGGCCATCTTGAATTTACCCAAAACCTTCAAACATCTTCTTCTCCAGAACGGCTCGTCAGATCAAGGGGAAACTTCACAAACCTATTGGCCACAAGTAGGGAACATAAGTTTGTTAATTTCTAATTGATAGGTCACATGGTTTGACAGCCATGTTGGATTCATGAAAAATATAAAATAATGTTTTCTCTGGAATCACATAACCTATCGAAGTGAAAATTTGCAACTATCATTCTCCATGATGTCTGCATTCAGAGTAAAAATTATGATGTCACAAGTCACATGGTTTGGCGGCCATCTTGGATAGAAAAACTGACCTTATCCGATTTATACGAAACTTCACACACTTGTTAGGGTCCCCGATGGGAAGCTGAATATAAATTTATGATGTTATAGGTCACATGGTTCGGCAGCCATCTTGGATTGAAAATGAATTATAAAGTGGCAGTTCTACTTTCTTTTGTTTTCTCGCTATGATTATTACCAGATACCTCCATCACGGCCCCAATTATTCCCACCTTCTTGTGGGGTCAGCCAGAGATGGTTTTGGCCCAGATCTTTCACGAAGCATCTGGCCTGGCCTGACGTTCCACTGAAGATAGCAAGTTGCAATGTGTTCAGGGTGCCGACGATACTTCGTATCATCTTTGGGAAAGACAGCATGTGATCCTCAACATCCACCAATAAATGCGAGCAGACGGGACACCCAGTCAGGGGGGGGGGCATTGTGCTTTTCGTTGAAACACCTTGCACCTGCGGAGCACCAATCTGACAGTTTATAGTCAGGTTGGGAACTTCACTCAGATTGGACAGGTAAAAGGTAAGTATGCTATCTCTACAACAACCTGTCAGAGCCCTTCTTTTATCTCATGTTACGTATTTATATGAGGTGATTTTCATTTATATGTTTCTAAAAAAATAATTCCACATTTCTCTGCTGTTCCCAGAGCTTGCTCATGAAGATCGATGCATTCCACTACATTGAGCCGGGAACTGTGCATCGGTGAGGATAAATGTTTCAGGGAGGCTGATTTCTTTCGGGAAATTATACCTTATGCATCACTTTGGGTGATTGGATAACAATTAGTAATTTTGTTGAAATATTTATTTTTGTCCTGAGGATTCCCTCCCCTCCCCACCTTCCCGTGAAGTCAAATATGCACAAGCACAGTATTCAATTCGTCAGATTCGCCAATATTTATGTTAAAATTGAGACTTCCCCATCACTGGAAATTACGTTAGCTGATCTCTTTGCTACCAGACAACTACATGCAATTAACTGATGATGGAGCCATGAGGCTTCAAATTCCATAGGTGATCCTATGTAAATGTGGATTGCTCTATTATTGTCTCCTAACAACAATTTGTGGGGGGGGGGGTGGAGTGAAAGCTAGATGCTACAATGAACTCCCGTCGGCAATCTTTATTGGTAGGTCAGTACAACAGTTGCATGCATCAATAGTTCAGCAGCCTTTACCTGCTAGATGTGTGACTATGCCCAACGACACTACTGACAGCATTCCTGCAACATTTCCATTGAGTATCTACCGCAGCAACCTTGCCTGCCTTGAACTATTATATGCACATTTTATTGACAAAAGCAATTTTAAGAAGAGCAAGTGTGACAACAGGAAATCGGAATAACTCGTAACTACGTGTTCCCAAACTGGACCCGATCTGGACCACTTGTCGATCGTTGCTCCTTTCTGTTCAGTTGGCTCAGTTAGGGGTTATTCCAGTGCATTCCCTCTTGATGAGTGATCATAGTTCCCTGCTTGCTGGTTGTCAAAGCCTGGGGATACCTTTTTATTCCCTCAGCCCAAGAAGATCTCCAGGCAAAAGTTGTGAACTATTTATGGATTTTCCATATTTTGGGCATCCGGATAGCTCCTGTGATACGAGAAGCCGCATTTTTATATATATATATATATATATATATATATATATATATATATATATATATATATATATATATATATATATATATATATATAAATAAAAATTTATTTATTTATTTATTTATTTAAACAAATACCAAGAGGTGGTGTTTCAAGAATCTCTTGTCAAATAATTCTGCAATTTTCTTAGCTTTTGCACTCTGCCCAATCACCGATAGTAAAAGTTCTGCACACGCTGTTAGATATTTGGCTGGTGTGCTCATCTTGAAATTTTCCACTTTCATACTTGTGTAAATGAAATGGTCAGTTGGCATTTGTTAATGTTGTAAGGCTACTTCAGAGAACGTGCCAACTCCAGTTTCTTGTTTTATTTTAGTTGCTCGCATGGTAATAAAGCAAATGCAACTTGTTGTCAAGTTTATACCTTGTGTTTGTGTTTTCATCTTATAGTGATGCTGCCAAGTTTTGCATGATAATGGTGCAAAATTGACCGAAACTGAAGACGTAAAATTTCTGTAAGTTGTACCATCAAATATTTATTTACTTTGTCACATAAGCTTATCTTGACAATACATCTTATCTGGAAACGACTAACTATCGAGGAAGAATAGAAGAAGATGAAGATCAAAAGAGATTTCATTTGCATCACAGGTAATGAACATGTTCTGGAAAACTACTTCATGAGAGCTTGACCACACTTTGTAAACTTGCACAAGAATTCAAAGATTACACAGGAATTAAAACCAGAAAGACAAACTCACTCCATCATGAGCTTGTTGGAGGAAAGAGTTGGAAGGTGGTCAAAAATAAAGCAAAGATTGTCAAAGTCATCACTAAATAGGGTAACGCATTTTTGGAAAGTGACATTTGCTGTTACCCCAAGCAATGTTTGCAGTGATATTGAAAACTGTGACAATTTGTGGGTGAAGAGCATAGCTAAAGTTTGTTACCTCCACCACCGAAGGTGAAGGAGGTTGTTTTCATCCCTCTCTGTCTGTTTGTTTGTGTACAGGATATCTCAAAAAGTTGTGGATGGATCTGGATAACATTTGGTGGGTGGGTTGGGTGTGTGATAAGGATGAACTGATTAGATTTTGGTGAAGATCCGGATTCGACGACTAGAATTTTTAAAGTGATTTTTCACCTTTGAGAGATACGGCCAAAAACGATATATAGCACGATATCTCAAAAAGTTGTGGACGGATTGGGACCAAACTTGGTGGACACGTTGGGTGTGTGACGAGGAAGAACTGATTCAATTTTGTTGACAATCCGATAATTTTTAATGTGATTCTTCACCATTGAGAGGGCTGAACTAATATACAGCACAATATCTCAAAAAGTTGTGGACAGATTCGGATGAAACTTGGTGGACAGGTTGTGTGTGTGACGACGACAAATTGATTTTATTTTGGTGAGTCTGGATACGAAAATTATTTAGTTTCCAAAGTGATTCTTCACCATTGAGAGATTGGGCCAAAAACGATATACGTATAGCACGATATTTCAAAAATGTATTGGGCCTGATATGTTCTCGTGGATCAGGCATTACGTGATGGAGGGATGCGCTCTAACGAGTATCCTAGTTTACTCGAGAATGGTGGAGAAAACAGTGAAATTTTGTGACACCCAAAAAAGAACAACCTCTCATACTTCAGGGATATCGACAGTGAGGACTAAAGTAAATCACCATTTGGTAGCAATCAAACAGGAAAGAAGTCTTATTTCTAGGTTACTCCTCATAGCAAAAAGTAGGTGTGACTTTGTTGTCAAGGATGTTATTCCAGATTTTGAATCGAATGCAGCTCCACATTTCAACTTCCAACTGGATGGATCTGCGATGATGTTCTCAAGCAAATCACAGGTCATGTCACCAGTTCTCAACTTTCCTTGACCAGAAGGTAAAGCCAAACCTGAATTGGAAGGTGACATTCTTCAGTTCTAATTGTTTATGCAATGTGCAGAGTGAATATGGCACTAAAACGCCAGACGTGTCAAATGCTATGCACTTTGCAGGAAAACTTGGCGACATTGGGCGACTTGGCGACTTGGCGACATTGGAATGAGTCAATCTTACGACGAAATCAGAGTTGTTTTTGTCCAATATCTCTCAAAGAAAAGACTTGTGGCAACAGAACATCCAAGACAACACCAATCCATTATGTCAATGACAACGCTGAATTCAAGAACATTAAAAACTTTCTTTTGTATATCAGCATTATGATTGAGCTCACTACATACTGATGAGACAAGCTCAGCAGTTATTACCAGGGCAAGTCAAAAAAGTTGGTAGTCATGCATCACACAACAATGAAAGCCAGTTGCCCCTCTCTGAGGTCGTCACTATCCCAGAGATGACAGTTGGTCATCACAATATTGAAGAGGAAGACCAACTTGTTAGTATTATAAATGCGTTTGATATACTCCAGGAGGAGATACAGACGTGTTTGTTTTCCTCATAGGTATCTCTCCTTCGCTTCCAAAGTCAACAACTCTACTTCAGGAAGAGGATGAAAGAATACACATCCAAGACAGCTACCTGACTATAGGAAGCAAAAGAGGTGAAGCTTTCAAGGGAACAGATACATGTAACTATAAGACGGGTTGTTAAAGAAAGTCATGTGGGCGCTACAAACATCAGTTTGCATGTACCGACGTGACTGTGTGGGTGTGGAGATTTATCCCAGAAGGTGGTGCAGATGAAACCGACTCGTATGGTTACAAAAACTTATGGCGTTATCTTCCTTGCACTAAAATGTAGATATTCATCCCTATTTGACTATTTGCACGTAAACGTTGGTCCCATTGTTGTACATAACAATCACACTGTCTGGAAGATTTCCAAACAAACAAACTGTTTGTTTACATTTGAAAATAGTTACTGCCTGCGTTGGTTTTCTTTTGAGTTATTACAGCGTGTGTGCTGTATACAATTGCACCGAGTTTGAAATGTCCCCGGTGTCTACCACGTCTCCGGTGTCCCCCCCTCCCCCACATGCCTGTGACAGCCAATGACAGCCGTCCAGTAGATGCAGTGCGTAACCTGGACCGAAATGGCGACAATTGACGGAAATACCCGAGTATTTCAATGGAAATTTGTGAAACTAATGTGTTATATATGTGAAAACCATTGAATTTATTGCTTGACAGAAAAAAAGCAAGAAACGCGCCCCTCTCATGTACGAACGACCGAAAGACGTCATTTCCGCCCACCATCTCATTTCGCGCCGAAAGACGTCATTTCCGCCCACCATCGCATTTCGCGCCGAAAGATATCATTTCAGCCCACCATCGCATTTCTCGCCGAACGCTGAAAGCTAAGTTCTTTTTTTTTTTTACATCATTCTTTTGTGGCCTCCTGCCACGCTGTATCGAACGATTTAATTCCTTCTGTTGTATATAAAGGTGCTTATCACAATAATAACAAGATTTTTACATTTCAAATATTAAGTCCGCTTTTTAATTGTTTTTCAACAGAAAAAGCATAAATTGCATATTTTAACATGAGTGTACTCATTTGCTTCACCACACATGCTGTATTGAAGGATTTCACTTGTTTATGTGTTGAAATGCATTTTAGCTCGCCTGTTCGAAGAACAGAGAGCTATAGCGATACCCCTGGTGTGAGCGTCAGCGTCAGTGTGAGCGTGAAAATGTTAAAGTTTTTGGTGCAAGTTGTTTCCTTTCTAATGTTTTTATTTTCCACACTATTTTTTACTGATTACAATATATAAATACATATATTGCTTTCAAATTGACCGGGCGTAGTGGCGTGCGCCTGTAATCCGGCTACTCGGAGGCTTGGGTTGGAGGATCGCTTGAAGATGGGAGCTCTGCACTGGGCCGCGCTATGAGAGGGTGTAGGGCAGCCCGGAATCATGGCGAAACCCAATCCTTATCCCTGTGTCGTAAGAGGCGACCAGGGTTGCGTCAGGAAGGGCATCCGGCGTAAAACCTATGCCAAATCGGTATGCGGATCAAAACTGATGATCCGCTGTGGCGACCCCTAACGGGAGCAGCCGAAAGACGAACAACAACAACAACATATTGCTTTCAAATTATTTGGATCAGACTTCACTGCAATGCTTTATAAGAAATATTATTAGACTAGTCTTTTAAAAACGATAAATGTATAAACAGGCGAGCATTGGGTGGTTTTGACACCACTGGTCAAACATGTATTAACATCACCAAGATGAGTAAACCTGTGTTGCTTGATTTTATTCATTTAGAGCGATTTAAGTGAAATATCTTCCAAAAATGCATTTGTGATACGTGCTGTGATTACCGATTTATTTTATTTTATTTTATTTTATTTTTAATTCTTGATATTTTGCACCTTGAAACTCAAGATGTAATTATAATATTGTGAAACAGACCTCTGCAAGCTTGACAACAAGTTTTATTCAATTAATTGATGTGTTAATAGAAGTTAAACAGTGAAAATATAGAGTTGGCATCGACTCTGAAGGAGATAACGTGTGCTCCCTGACTAAATGGGTTCTTTGTCATTTTATTTTAGCGGGTTGAGTCTCGTTCCCCACGACGAGGTGCAGGGGATGTACGAGGGTACACATGTGCCCTTGGAGCAGATGAGTGATTTCTATGGCAAGGTGAGTAAGCCTTGTGACTGAGTGGGGCTTGGGTGCAAGCACCATCGTTTGTAAAGAGGGTCGGGGGTAAATGCTACTATGTTGCCCCTTAAATGGCAGAAATCTCAAATAAACGGATTATGGGGAAGGTCCATTTGTTGGCATTTCGTTTTCTGTACTATGACCAAAGTCGGAGGCTGGACTCCCGACTCCCTTTCCTCTTGTTTCACCACTGAGTGCAAGGTGGTGATACCGACGATCCCATTTTGGCTGAAATGATTCCAAATCTTCATTTTGCCGTCGTCACAGATTTGTCTGATGCGCAAAGACTATTATTATAGCCTTGACTCAAATATGAATATTGTTACGGTGCCGGGTGTTGACGGCCGTGAACCGACCGCTCTGAACGGAGCCGCAAGTCGAGTCGGCCCGACCGATCGCCCGGATAAGTCCGAGTCGACGGGTCCTTGTACAAGAACCGAAATACGCCAATGGGCAGACCACGTGGGGTAGGGTCGATTGCCAATCTTTAATGTACCTAAATACCCACGTGATACAACCACCGGGGTATTCCACCCTCGACGGAACTCGTATGGAACAAACCGCTGAAGCGAGCCTGTCCCCTGCACGATTCCGAGCGGCTTAATCGCCGAGAACCGTCGGTCCAAATGTCCCCCTTTTACGGCAAACCAATGGCTTTCTAACTACCAACACACAAATGCTCAGTCAATGAAAGAATCGACGCGACGAGCTGAAAACATTTCACAATTGGGGTATTTATTAATAATAATGGGGAACTAGGGAAGCACGTAAGAGCAGAACTATACCGACTATACGAAATGCAATGCAAACATTTACAGCACACAAAGCACTTAACAATTTCCTACTTATTAGACTGGCCCACGGACGCACATACGCACACACATACACCCAAGAAATGGTGGCTGAGTTCTTTAATAACGCGCTCCAGCTCGGATGACAGGTGAGCTGAAACCCAGAGCCTATCTCGAACCTCTCCACCCCGTGTGGTCTTCAAGTTGTTCGGACCCAGGCTCCAGCGAGAGCGAGCTGGATCCAATCGCAATTAGCCGCGATCCCTCCCGCGCTTCTCAACACGTGCTGGTGAGACGAGGGGCCGATCCTTCCCGTCGATGCGTTGCTTCCCCGAAGAACCACCTCCAAGAAAAGGCCGACAAGTCGCACCAAGCCGGGAACCAAATGGAGAACAAAAAGCTCCATGAACCAAGAAGAAGAAGCCACCACTCGCAGCTCGAGTTGAGCAACCGGCTCAACTCTCTTCCAAACAAAGCAGCTCTCCAAAAAGTCTCCACCCGAGCCAAGCCGAGGCCGAAGCTCCCTGAACCACCAAAGCAGAAAGCCTTCAAAAAGCCTCCTCCCGAGCCAGGCCGAAGCTCACTGAGCCAGCCGAAGCAAAAAGCCTTCAAAAGCCTCAACCCTAAAGCCGCTGTCACACCTTGACGATTTAGCCAGCGTATGCCGATTTATGAAAAAAATTGTCTAAAACGCTGGCACACGTCGAATACGTTATGGGTACGTTTTGTTCACGTTAAGTGTGTGTGTGTGTGTGTGTGTGTGTGTGTGTTTGTGTGTGTGTGTGTGTGTGTGTGTGTGTGTGTGTGTGTGTGTGTGTGTAAGAGCACGCTGAAAAACACTGCCATATGTCGTAGTACGCTGGCTTTAAACGTTGTACTTTTGGGTTGTCCTCAAATTTTTGCATGCTTGAAATTTTACGACTTATGCCGGCGTATGACACACGTTCCGCTACGCTGGCCATAAGTTGTAGGCACGTTATGCGATCGTTGACACACGTCGACACACGTTACTTGTAAGTTACTCATCAGTCGAAACACATCGAGGTAATGTTTAGCGAAACCGAAACTTATTTCTAACCTGAGTAACGTTTTGTAAGCACGCTACACGAACGTTGTTCACACTTCGCAACACGTTACTTGAAAGTTCCTCATACGTCGAAACGCGTCAAAGTAATGTTTAGGGTACCCGTGACTTATTTATAACCTATGAGTAACGTGCTTGGGAATTATTTGTAAAGCATGTCCTACGCACAAATACGTATGTAGACGTATTTGACGTTTTCAGGACGACCACAGAACTTACTGAACGCGTTTCTAACTTACAGATCCCATATAATGGCGTATTAGCAGCGATTAGGGGAATTGGTATATAAAAAGGGGCTTCGCAGGAGGAACCCGTCTTTTTTTTTAGACTTCGTGGTGAGTACATGTCCATGTCATTCCGAGAGATGGAGGATACTGCAAGGCTGAGACGATAATACCGACCTGTCCTCGAACATCAACATGACCTCATTGAGTTGACACTGTACCAGTTGCGTGCCAATCGAGCCGGGAGAAGAAGACGTGAACGGAGGAGAAGGAACTGGGTCAGACCATGGATCGGGAAGCGACGCCACTACGGCATATATGACCAGCTCATGGTGGAACTCCGGAACGAGGACCATGCATCCTTCATCAACTTCCTGCGAATGCCCCCAGCGATGTTCGACAAGCTGCTAGCCAGAGTGGGTCCAAGGATAACCAAGCAGTACACCTTCTACAGGGATCCGCTTGAGCCTGGCATGAAGCTGCTGGCACTGAGCCTGCTGCTGTTGGTGCCGTGACTGCAGTGCTGTGGAAGTGATTTATCTCGTTCAATGAAAACGATTTCAATTGCCGAGCACCAGAGTCCAAAAACAATAGGCGAGTGACAGGAATTTATTAAAAGTGAAGTTGCAGCCTATGAAAAGAAAACCTCACGTGATCGACGATACGCTGCCACGCTATGCATACGTTAGACTATCGTTGGGCATAGGTTGTGGACGCCTAAAACACGCTAATCAATCGTTGGTATAAGTTATCTATAAGTTATCGAAGCGTTCTGTGTTAATTACTAGTACATTATGCATTTGTCCAAGTCGTTTTGAATACTTTAAAAACAAACAAAAAAATAGTTCATCGTGGTAATGAGAAAAAAAAATTAGCCGAAAAGAACATCGAACAATGGTGCAAAGTAGTCTCCTATTCGTGGACACAACGAGGATCCATCATCACCCACACCCTCCCCATCACGCTCACCTACTACTACTGACATGGACCTACTACGACTACCAATACTACTACTACTACTACTACTACTACTACTACTACTACTACTACTACTACTACTGACATGCTCACCGAATACTACTACTACTACTGATACTACTGACATTGACATCTACTCAACATGGAGTCTGGAACACTGACGGGTTCCTCTTGTAAAGCCCATTTGTATATACCAATTCCCCTAAACGCTGCTAAATCGCCATTATACGGTAGATGTAAGTTAGAAACACGTTCAGTAAGTTCTGTGGTCGTCCGGAAGACGTCAATCAAATTTGTCTACATACGTCAATGTGCATTTGAGATACATTACACATAGGTTCAAAGCACGTTACTCATAGGTTAAAAATTAAGTTTTGGGTATGCTAAACATTACCTCTGTGTTTCGACTTATGAGTAACTTACAAGTAACGTGTGTCAACGATCGCGGAGCGTGCCGAGAACTTATGCCAGCGCATGTGGAACTTGTGAGCCATACATCAAGTACGTCGTAAAATCTTCAGCATGCTTGAAATTTCACGACGTACTAGACGTACCACGGAATATGACGGCGTACTTCATTGTTTTTCATCGTGCTCCTAACGTATACACAACTTACCCATACCGTATTCGACGTATGCCAGCGTGCTCCTAACGTATACACAACTTACCCATACCGTATTCGACGTGTGCCAGCGTTTTAGACACATTTTTCATAGGTCGGCATTCCCTGGCTAAACCGTCAAGGTGTGACTGCGATGATGACACTTCCAATTTTCAGGCGGTTATGAGTTAAATCTGCGTGCGGCAGGTTTTTAACAGAGAACGCCACGAGTTCGTCGGCGATACGTGCAGCGCGCTATGACTAAGTTAAACTATCGTTGGGCATAGGTTGTGAACGCCGACAACAGGCTAAGCATTCGTTGGTATAAGTTATCTATAAGACAACGAAATGTTCTGTGCCTGTTACTAATATGTTATGCATTCGACGAACACGATATGAATACGACCAAAACTTAAAAACAAACCTCAAAACTTCAGCGTACGCCAACGTTTTACATACATTTTTATATGTGCCATTGCTGGCTAAAACGTCAAGGTGTGACAGCACAACCAGAGTCAAGCAAGACCCGAAGGTCTGCTGAACAACCACTCCCCCCCTCCGAACACGAACAAAAGCAAGGATCTCCTCTTTATCCTTCTCCCTCCATCCCCTGCGCCTGGCGTGACTCGTGCCCTCGTGCTCCATCCCCCGCTCAACCACGGATGGGAGGGAGTTGTTGACGTCATGAATCACGGGACGGAAGGGCTCTTCTTCCTCTTCGCAGAAGAGGCGGAGGGATGTCTCCATTGTTCGCTCCCTAACGATTAAATCGATCCGCAGCGCATCTAATCGATTTCTGAACATTTAAACAATGGAAGGTGAGCTATCTAGGGAACAAGCACTTATCGACATAGCTGACTAAAGGAACCTGTATGTTGTGTGCAATCGAATTCCAAATTCGTAACACTATCATCCTTTTGAAAAAGTATCAAAGATTATTTAATGTTTTCTGGAGAAATGAACGTGCTGCACAGCAAACAACTCGTACATCACTCCTTGTTTGGTGATGTACGGTACTTTTTTGCCATTTATCCAGCATGTGGAATGATGTGGCCATGAAACAAAGTGCTAATTCTCCCCCCCCCCTCTTTTCTCTCTTCTGGTTCTCTCCATGTCGTATTGTGTTTATGACGTTTGTAGCATAAATACAGCATCCTTTTTCTTTGAGTGCTCCTGATGCTTTTGCAGCAGTTGTGATTGAATGGGAGCATCACCAGCTCATCCCAGTGTGTACTGTGCAATGTCAGAATGCTCAACACACTCATTTTGAGTTAATAATCCTGATGTTGTGTGCCATCATGGTCTAGTTGTTCTCGGATAACTAGGTGCTCCTATAATAGTGTCTGAAGCAAGTCCCTTTGTGGTGACTTATCAAGATATAGCTTACATGTCTTTGCATTGTCTAGGTTGAGTGATATTCCTGACCTGAAGATGAACTATGCCTGGTGTTGGCTTAATGGTTAGGGTGGTGGGCTTGGGATCCTTGGGTCTTGAGTTCAAATCCTGCATCCCGTTGAATTAACACCAGGTGGGGTTGACTCTGCCTGTCATCCTTCCGAAGTCGGAAAAATTTGTGCCAGCTTGCTGGTATCCTGTGTCGGAGTGGCGACCCTTCCAGGATTGTGCCCAATAGCCAAGGAGACTGCTTCGGCAATACCGACGCTCTGCACAGAGTATGTTCCCAATGGATTTATGGATTGGTTGATTTGGCATGTCATCCTTCCGAGGTCGGCAAAATGAGTACCAGATTACTGGGATGAATAAGCCATTTGATTATCTTGCGTCGGAGTGGCGACCCATCCAGGATTGTGCCCAATGACACACTAGTGTTGGCATATAAAGGATTCCAGACTGCACCAATGTCCAGACAATACACACCACAAATCATAATGAAACTCGTTCTGAGATGACAGCATCATATTTTGGTAGTTGGAATGTCAACAACAAGAACGATGATGAGTATGACGATAACATATGTCGATTCCTGTTCTGCTCTGCAAAGCTTTTGTTATCCAGGGTTCATTCCTTCATGCCTAGTGAACTTCTGTGGTATTTGCAAGCTATTAATGTCTCTTTGGCGTTTGAAACATTTTATCCACCCTTGGAATCTCACTCTGGATATCAGGGCAATGTTCTTGGTTAATTACACTGAACAACAAAAATTTTTTACTGGAGATGTGTAAAGTGATTTAGACTAATTTGGGTACGCTGATTTCAAAAATCATAACCGTTTTGCTGTATCACGTCAGGATTTTCAGTTAAAGAAATATTCCCATTGCCTAGAAGTCAGGATTTCAATGAAATTTACAAAAATTCATTTATTCATTTATTTCATCATGAATGCTTCAAAATTATAGAAATTACAGAAAAACTCCACTAGAATGTAATTAAAAATGCTTTAGGCATTTGGCTTTGCGTTTGTGCTGCTCTGTGTCAGTTTCACGATGCAGGAACCAGCAGAAATCGCCCATCATGTTCGGGTTGTGCCGCCCTTGGTAACGCGTCTCCATGAGTGAAATCTCTTGGTGGAATCGCTCGCCGTGCTCGTCCGAGACTACTCCCAAGTTGTCAGGGAAGAAGTTCAGGTGCTGGTGTAGGAAATGGATTTTCAGGGACATCCTGGAGCCAAGTTTCCTGAAGGACTCCAGCAGCTGCTGCACTATTTCTTCATAGTTGTCCGCGCGCTCATTCCCCAAGAAGTTGTCCGTCACAGCTTTGAAGCTCCTCCACGCTGCCTGCTCTTTGGGGTTTAGAGTTGTCGGAAAAGTTTCGTCCTTCATAATCTGTCGGATTTGCGGTCCAACAAAGACACCAGCCTTGATCTTGGCCTCCAACAAGGTGTTACCAAACTTTTCCTTGAGGTATAAAAACCCACGCCCATTCAGATCCATTGCCCGTACAAAACTTTTCATCAAGCCGAGCTTTATGTGGAGTAGTGGAAGGAAAACCTTGGCTGGGTCGACAAGGGCAACATGCTTCACGTTGTGTCGACCAGGTACATGCTCTTTTCGCTCTTCCCAATCTTTCTTCGTCCAGTGATTCTTGTCGTCTCTGCTATCCCAGAGACAAAGGAAGCACATGTATTTCGTGTAGCCTGACTGCAGCCCTAACAACAGCGCCACCACTTTCAAGTCTCCGCAGATGTGCCAGTTGAAGTCATTGTACTTGATGGAATCAAGCAGCTGCCGCATAGTCTCATAGGTCTCTGTCATGCCGAACGCGTGAGCCAGTGGGACTGATGGTTTCTCGTTGCCATTGTGGAGCAAAACAGCCTTCAAGCTGTTCTTCCCCGAGTCGATGAAGAGGCGCCAGTCTGCAGGATCGTGATCGCACCCAAGTTCTTTCAACAGACCGTTGATGTCACTGCAGAATGTCATCGTGTCTTCCATCTCAAAGAACTCAGCCATGTCTCTGTGACGTGCTCTGAACAAGGATATCTTGGTGTTAGGTTCAAGTAGATTCCACTGCTGCAGCCTTGATCCAAGCAGCTCTGCCTTCGCCTTTGACAGCGAGAGATCTCTTACAAGATCATTTAAGTCTCCCTGGTTCAGAAGGTGTGATTCTTGAGTGTCAGGTTCAAAAGGTTCATCATCACCATCCTCTTCACCACTGCTTACAGCTATGTTCTGATCAGCTGGAGGTGTTGGAACGGGGTTCTCGTCATCACGAGGCACAGGTTTACGAGCAGAGACGCAGTCAGCGTACTTGATGTGACCTTTATTCTTCTTGTTGAAGCCGGCGATGCTTGTGCAGCAGAAATAACAATCATCATGATGATTCTGCGGCTCACGCCATATCATGGGCACCGCAAATGGCATGCTCGCGCGCTTGCCCACCAACCACTGAGTCAAGGTTGTGTGACAGCTTGTGCAGCAGATGTGTGGTGCCCAGCCCTGTTCTTGGTCCCCCACCTTACACCCGAAGTAGTGAAAGTAGGCGGCCTTCATTTTCACTGCTGTAGATATACTTCGCTGTTGATCTTTTTTGGTATACCGACCACAGACATAACAGAAGTTGTCAGGATGATTGGTACAGGAACGCCTACTCATCTTTATCTGAAAGAAAGAAATATAACACAAGTTAACAACAATTGTACGAAATAGACATGTTAAAGACATATGTAAATTTCATTGAAATCCTGACTTCTAGGCAATGGGAATATTTCTGTTCCTGAAAATCCTGACGTGATACAGCAAAACGGTTATGATTTTTGAAATCAGCGTACCCAAATTAGTCTTAATCACTTTACACATCTCCAGTAAAAAAAAAATTTTGAAATTTGTTGTTCAGTGTTATTCTTCCCATGATCCCAAGCCTAAGGGATCATTTGCATCTCATGATGAGATGTTAAAATAATACCCTCGTCCTGTTCTTCTACCTTTGAGTTTGATCTCGTAGCCCATGCTCTTTCTGCCATTCACCCTTCTCTCGCCTGGCTTACCCCATTACCAGACTGACAACTTAGTTTCTTCCTTGAGTTTCATCCCTTGTATATAATCCATCTTCCCCCCCCCCCACACCTCCCCTCCCACCATCTCTCATCTCTTCAAAGTTTGCCATCACCTTGTATCCAACTCTGAGCTTCTCCTCTGTCGAGCTTTATCTCTACATTGATCCCATCTTCACTTGCATCCTCCCTCCCCATAAATACATATTCTTTATTGTTCTTTACAGCTCAGCTCTTCCTTGAACCTAATAAGCCATGTTTAGCGAAATTGTTCGTTCTGCAACTTGGCAAACACTCTTGTATTCATATGAGGTCTTCTTTAGAGCGGTGTCGACCCCAAGCCAAACAAATGAGATCGGTGAAATCAACCAACAATTTTGCAACAATATTACCAAAGTCTTTTCCTCTGAATGCATGGACATGACCATTGCTTTGCAAGATTGTATAAGAAAAGGATTAGATGTCTCACGCTGAATGCACGAGAGTTCACACGTATGGTTTTCAAGAACTTTTCAACCTATGATGATTACACTTCCTCTTAACACACAGAAGGTTGAACTGATGGAGAAGTGATAGCATTGTGAGCTACTGCCACATTAGTCATTTGCTTTTTTTTTGTGAGAGAGCTGATGTATTGACTTGAATATGGTTGAAAGTTGATTCATGACATTAGCAAAGGGCGAACTTGGGTTCGACGTGTCGGAGTTGAAAGCGCAGTTTGTCTGACAAGTATGATGGGGGGGTCTTTAAAATGATGAGTAAATATCATTGAGAATGTATTCACATATCTGTCGTTGGCTATTTATTTAGGAGACCTTGACCCCTGCAGATACCCACCGTGATGAAAGACTCACGTTCCATGTTTTGCATGTGTGACAGGGCAGCGTGATGAAACAGTTTATGGACATCTTTTCTCTTCCTGAGATGACTCTTCTTTCGAGTGTCAATGACTATTTTATCCGACACAATATTGACTACGACCCTGTCCACCTGTACAAGGATGTGTCGGTAAGACAGCGTCTTTGATGGTGCACGCTTTAATATAGCCTATACTTGGCCTATACTTGAGTTTTTTTTTTTTGTTGTTTTTTTTTGTGTGTATTGCTCAATTTTAAATACTGTTGAGTCTCATTAGACAAAACGAGTACTTACAAGTTCCGTGGACTCTGTCATATCAAATATCCATTACACCAGACTGTCCTCTGGTCTGATGAAGCATATTCGTCGGAGCCCTTGAGTCCGAATGTTAGCCCGTGGGATGGGTAAACCTCCAAGCAAGAAGAACACGGAATATTTCCACACAGCTCTGATGGACCTGAATTATTTTATTTTAGGCTGGCTTAGTGACAACAATTGTTCCTTTTCTCTGCACTGCTTTTACTGATTGTTTTTGTCTTTTCTTCGTTTTTGTCTTTTTGCATATGAGGTCAAGGCTCATGGAAGAGTGAGAACACAATGGATCAGGACGCACCAGAACAAAAGGAACAGTGGAAACGAGGGGAGAAACACCAATAGCAGGGTTGAAGGATAGAATAGACGGAGACTTGGACAAATGAGGGATGTTGGGAGGAAAGAGGGGTAGAGGAGGATCCATGGGGTGGACAAGATGGATAATGAAGCAAACTCTCAGGAAGGAAAAACTGGAAATTTGGAAGGAGGTGGGGGATAATGAGGGTAGAAAAGATTATGGTTATGGAATGTGGATGATCAGAGATGGTGGTGAACAGCTGTTTTTGTATACCTGGAAATAAGAATGAGATTTAAGAGGATGTCGAAGTTGGATGCACATGTGGGAAAAAACAAACAAACAAATGAGTGAAGGAGAACAACGATTCTGGATTTTGAGTTTCACCAGAAGGAGGTTGATGGTGGACTGCCTGTGGCTTTCAGAAACAGGGGTAGCGGGGGTCAAATGGTCTTGAGGTTTTAGGTCAAAGTTAATTAAAGAAAGACTCCATGTGGGTGGTGGCATATCGGTCGGCGTTTTGACGTCAAATTATGTCTAGATTGATCTGAGATGACATTGTTGGAGAAAAGGAAGGATTTCATATCGAATCGATAATGGATTCCATGACCTGACTGATGTTTGCAGGTAAAATAATAAATCTATAGTTAAGCAGATCATATTTTGCACCTTTTTATGTAACGTGGTGGTGATGGCTGATTTCCAAGCAGATGGACAATAACCGTGGGCAAATAATATGGTGAAAAGAGCAGTAGGAGGATGTGCAAGAACAGCAGAGCAGGTTTTTAGGACACGTGAGCTGATGCCATGAGGTCCAGTCACAGGCAAGTAGAGAAAACCTCTCCACCTTCTCAGGAGCAAAAACCATAGAATCCAGGAGCAGTTGGGTACGACTGGGTATGATGGGTATAGAGAGCGAGTGGTTGCAGACACAACATTTGGAAGCAAACACAGAATTGAGGTATTCGGCCTTCTCACAAGCAGAGTTTGTTGTGGTGCCATTTGAAGTGAGGGAAGTACGGGAAGGGGGAAAATACCAAAGACACACTTGACAAGGCACCACCAGATTTTAGAAGAGGCAGACAAGTTTGAAAGTTCAATGTTGAGGTTGTCCAGATGTTTTTTTCTGGCTCTCCTGAGAGTGGACACACTTGTGGGCTTTTTGGAATGATCTGGATTGCCTTTGGTTATGTGCTTTCCGGGAAGAGAAGGCGAGTTGTTTGAAGGCAACTGCTGCACCGCATGATTCAGCATACCTTGGGTGGAAGAAAGCAAATGATAACTGAAGATGAGTTGGGATGAATATTTGCATAAGAGAGAGAATGGGTACTGAACATGGAGTAGCAACAAAGGGTGGAAATGCGAATGGTTCGGTGGATGTGTGGAGTATCGTTGAGAGAGAGGAAGACAAATGATGACTTGCGGAAGATGATGGGAATAGAGTCTGTGATGGAGGTTGTGAAGAGAAACAGGTTGAGATGGTTGGGTCATGTGTTGAGGAAGGATGAAAGTGACTGGGTGAGAGGAGTGTTGGAAATGAGTGTAGTCGGAAGTAGAGGACGGGGAAGACCGAGAAAAACTTGGCTAAATGTGGTGGAAGAGGAAATGTGGGCAAGGGGATTAAGAAGGGGAGATGCAGAAAACAGGGTAAAGTGGAGAAGATTGTCATGGGGCCTGCAAGGCTAACCCCTGCTTTAGTGGGGAAAATGGCCTTTAGGTGTGTGTGTGTGTGTGTGTGTGTGTGTGTGTGTGTGTGTGTGTGTGTGTGTGTGTGTGTGTGTGTGTGTGTGTGTGTGTGTGTGTGTGTGTGTGTGTGTGTGTGTGTGTGTGTGTGTGTGTGTGTATGGGCTTCTGTTGAAGAATTCCCAGGCTGAATTGATATCCTCCTCCTTCATATGCAGCACAAGGCTGTGGGTAGCATCATTGACTAAGGGCACAGCTGTGCCGCTGATACAATGCCCCTATTACCAGCAAACTGGTACTCATTTCACCGACCTCAGAAGGATGACAGGCTGAGTCAACCCCACCTGGTGTTAATTCAGTGGAAAACAGTGGCTCAAACTCAGGACCCTAACGTCCCAAGCCAGCTACCCTTACTGCTAATCCAACACGAGGTTTTGAATTGATATCAAGGGTAGTAGATATGGTAGACCAGTCCTGAAGTGAGATGGCTGCTTGCAGTCCCTGCCAATCTGCATGGGTGAACTGTCAGACTCACTGGTGTTTGAGGCAGCTCTCTGAGAATAGCCAGAGAGATGTTTACTCACAAGCATATGATTAGATGAACCAATTGGAGTCGAGGAAAAGCAGGAGATGTTTCTGGGGAGGTGATCATCACCAAGTTCAGAAGTGAAGATTTGCCGTTGGGAGAAATCTGCGTCAGAAATTTCATAGGTCGAGTCAGTTCATGTAGTCACAGAAGTCCTTTGCTAAAGTGCAAATGGCTGGTGAGAGGAGTATCAACACCCATCCAATTTGTATGGTAACTATTTAAATTGCCACATATTAGGAAGAGAGAGTTGGAATGAATGATGATGGGTTGGTCCACATTGTCTAAGAGAGAGATGTAGATGGAGTTGTTACTGTTTGGAGTATGGTACAACACCCAAACACACAAGAGGTGGGAGCAGTAGGGAAGGTGCAGCCAAAGGGGGTTGTAAGTTGCAAGAGCATTACATGGACAGTGAGAAATTGAGTTATTGATGTATAGTACAAGCTTGGAGAGGGTTGGGTGAGGGGGAATGTTGGAGAGAGTGGGGTGAGGGGTGGTGCAGAAAGAGGGGATTATGATGTTGAGGAATGATGAAGAGGGGGGCACATAAAAGGGATGGGGTTGGAATGACACTGGTTTGTGGGAGAGGGTACTTCGCAGAGGGGTTTGACACTGTAAAGTAACATGAAGGAGATTTGATTGTTGTCCACTGACAACCTCGACGAACTGGAATTCTCAAGATTCCCATGGTTAACATTCTGAAATCAAGATCATGGGATGGGTGGAAGGAATGGTTGTTGAGGGCACGGAGAAAGTTCATATTGTAGGAACGGGAGGAGGGTTGATGGACCAAGCACTTAGGTGAGAGACAGGTTTTCAAAATAATCCTTGTGAAGAAGGAGAAGAGGAGGAATAGATTGTGATGAAGAACACGTGGGGTACTCATGAGGGAGAAATGTAAAAGTGAAGCATTTCAATGATTTAAAAAGCTTTTAAAGGAAGATGGAAGAAGCGTTTTTCTCAATGAAGATATTGAGAAAAGGGAGAGGTATAGAGAGGTACAGGAAGTGAAAGTAGAAGGCAGAATGAGATTGTGTTTTGGAGTGAAAGTTATTTTTGGTTAGGTTTTTAATTTTTTTTTTTTGAAGCAAGGAGGTAGAATAGGATAATGTTGAAAAGGCAGAAAGGACAAAAGTTTGGTGGGGAAAAAAATGAAAGAAAGATAGAAACTGAATGACAAAAAAAAAAGGAATGGAATGACAAACAACTTCAAAAGCGGGACTGTTTTGCTTCCAGCTTTTGCTTGAGAAGTAAGCCTGAGCAACGCAAATACGAATTTGACAACATAGACAATAATGTACTATTTAAGATGGAAAAAAAAAAGAGAGGAAAACACAACTAGCAACACGGTCGTAAATATAACAAAAAAACACGACGGATCCATTTCAGAAAACTTCCACACATTTTGCCATCCGTTTTACTGAAGATATAACTATTCGTTACCAAAATCGCTTTAATATTACATTTGTGGGGAAGGAGGTTGGGAGGTGGGAATGCATGGAGTAGCATGGTCTGTGTATGAGTTGATAGCCATCTCTATGTATAAGTAGGGAAACATTAGCTTAAGAATTGTCTTGTTTGCATGTGTGTCACACAGAGGGTGGTGTGTGGTAATAAGTAGTTCGGGATTATGGCGAAGGAAACTATGCGTATAACCTCTTTGTAAACCTCCACCGGGGGGCACTGGGAGACTCTGCAAAAGACAGGGGCGGAGTTATAGATGCCTCCCAAAGAGGCGGAGTGTTGCCGAGAGAAAGAGGAGGGAGGAGCAAAATTGGAAATTGAGGGAGTCTGAGGCGAAGACAATGGGAGGAAGGAGAGTTGGTCGAGAAAGAACAATCGAGAGAATTAGGAAGTCTTAGGCGAGGATGATGGGAGAAAAAAGGGCGGTAAGACGTGTGTGAGAGAGGTGCGTTGAGTTTGGAGATATAAAATAAAAGCCTGAGAACCGTTGACATCTGAGGAAGAAGAGCAGAGTTTTAAGGAGGTCTTCCTGCCTCTGCCTGCCTGTGCCTGTTCTGTCTCTGCCCTTTCGTTGTACCTGCCCAACCCCGTCTCTGGATCTTGCCGTGTGCCACCACCTCCTGTTTGTCTCCCCATCGTCTGCTCATATCATATCCTGCTCCTCGTCCTTCCTCATCACCTGCTCTTTCCCGCTGTCCCAGAGCTGAGTCCCCTGGTTTTGTCCCTTTCCCGTCTGTGACTACATCCAAAATGTGGCGCCTAGTTGCTTTAGATTGCTTTTACCTCATTGTACATAATTATTTATTCTCGATTTTTTGTGTCCCCTTTTCTTTCGTATCCCAACCAGCCGTCGTCTCCTCCATCGCAATTAAATTATCCCTGGTTCTTTTTATTATTGTGGTTCGGGAAATAAACCTGTTGAGTTTAAAAGCTTTAAGGTTTCTCGTGTCTCTCCTGACGACCTGCGCGCGTTGTCCGCCATAATTCGGAACGTCGTCTGAGGGAGTAAACTTCCAGTTCGGCTCATCCATCCAGCATTGGGGTTAACTGACCTGGACACGACAATATGTTATATCATATGGTTGCTGTCCTGGGACTGTATGTACAACTACCTTGTATTAATATTTCAAGGACCAGAAAATGGTTCCAAGGACAATTAGATATTTGATCTTTTGTTTCATACATTGACACTGGTTTCCAGAATCCACGAGGGTAGGGGAGGGAGGGGGGGTGGTCTGATGGTACATCTCCCATGGTGAATGCATGAGACTACAAGTTTTAACTTTTTCAATTCTTATATTTTTGTTTTTTCTTCATGTGATAAATCCAGGATGCAGTTCGTGATGTGCATGTGAAAGGCCTGATTTACGACATAATCGCAAAAGATATGGGTAAGTCCTCTTCTTCCCCAACCCTCTGCCTCATATATGACTTTTAATCTTTTTAAAATGTATTTTATTTTTACAAACAAAGGAAACTAAAACCACGATTTTTGACAGCTATTTCTTCCTTGAGAAATAATTTGCAGCTAAACTTTAGTGACGTACCAGTGATGCTGTGCATACCTTGTGGCCATTTATTTATTACAGAAACAAATATTGCAGGATTCTGACCACCCCTCCCCCTTTTTCCCCCCCATTCTCAAAACATATCCCTTACCTTTCTTTACTCCTATCTCCTTCCAACAATCATCTCACAATCTAATCTCCTTTCTTTTTTCTGGCGTACTTCTTTATATTCCTTCCTTCATTTAAGCAACCCACAAACCTCACCTTCAATCCTTCCATGTGTAAAGAATAAATAAATATATGACCCCTTACCATATGCTTTTGAAATTAACAGACGGATATTTCTTGCTCTTTGTGGCTTATCAAGATGGTGCACGAACTTTTAAATTGTCAATATTTTGCAAAACTAATACTGCAGTTAACTTCATTCGCATATACGTGAGTCTCATGTGTCTTAGGTTGGTTTTTATTTTTAAACTATGACAACAACATTCTTCAATGGGCACTGACTGATGTATACAAAAAAAAAATCATTTCTTACTATATTGTGGAGACTTTTTTGATCCTGTTCAGCAACAGTATGTTCTCGTATATTCTGATGTGACAGGCTAATTTGAGACATATAATGAGAATGCATCTCTACGTGATGACATTTTGCATTTGCTACAGTTTCTAGCGATGCCCCATGTTTTAAAAGGATATTTTATTCCTTTTTTTTTCTTTCACTATGATGTGAAATTGTTACCAAATATGCCTTGGATTGTCATTTATATTGTTCCCTTGGGAACCTCGGGTTCCCACCAGACTCTCCGGAATTGCAGGCCGTCGCACATGGATAAATCTGTGAACAAGCGAGTCGCTAATCGACCGTGAATGCCAAAAACTCAACCACGTGACTTATGATCCTCCGTCTAATGGACACATGATTTAATTACCGGGGGACACGCCCTCGGTACGCCTTGTTCAAACCAGATCAGATGCAGCCGAGCGGAACTACCCAAGGACGTATCGTTGGGGTATAATGTCCCGGCTCGGCTAGGATACGCCCCATGCTGGACCAATGAAGGAAAAGACAAAAACTACCTGGGAACATTTCTACACAAAGCATTTATTTACACTTAGCGAGGAAAGGTATGTGGCACAGTGAATGGGTTTATTATTATGTACAGCAGGGATAGCAAGGAATTCATAGGGTGTGACAAAAGGCAAGCAATTGACAAAAGCAGACACAGAGCAGACTTATCCCGTTAGTACTTCTACATTCTTAACTTATGCTACGACAGGCACCATCACGCACGCACGCACGCACGCACACACACACACACCTGAGGAAGATAAGATAGCCAGAAAGAAAGAGGGCAGATGAGGACTAATGGCCTCGCAATACCTGGCGCGGTCGGCCGACCGCGCAACCCAGTACGCTCCGTGGGATGCTCTCTTTAAGCGATCCCACCTTAAGAGTTGGCGTGCTATCTCCTGCTTCATCACTTTGCTGGGGCTCGTGGAAATGTGTGCTCCGCACTGGTCCCAGAAGAACTCTGTCGCACACCAACCACGAGTGTAGATGCAGCGACAGGCAGACAACGAGGAGCAGTGAAGAGAGGGCGGAGCATAGAACGAAGGAGAGGGCGAGGCAAGCAGGCCAAGACTAAGGTGAGGCAGTCAGGTGAAAAAAAAGGCAGCGGACGGCTTCGCGATCTGCCTTTTATAAGCTTCAGGCGAAAGGTGGGGTGACGACACGCCGTGACCCAAATTGCACTTCCTTATTGGGCCACAGTGGTCATATCCACGCCCTGCCAGGCTCCTGAGGCCGGAAGCGGTCTCATGCGCACATCCGGCATGACATGGCCTGGTGCCCCACACCGCCCCTCCCCCTGCGCGACCCTCGTCTCTCGCCACCCGTCCTGCCATGTTCTGGTGACTGGACGAGGGTCGCATCGATCCCGCACGCCCATTTGGCGCATCCCCGGCGAGATGAGATTGGTGCTGTTAACGTGCTTGGCCTGTTCCCACACAACGCGGTCCGAGTGGCCAGGGCCGTGCAGCACTCCTCTGTTTGGTGGTGAATTGTATCGATGCGGAGGTGCGAGGAGGCGCTGGATGATTTTTCCCTTGTGCAGGAGATGTTGGTGGTTGAGGTGGTGAGTTTTTGGTGTGCGAAGGTTGAGCAAGGTGAGACGCTGCTGTAAATTGGCGCACACATGTGAATGAAAGGGCGCGCCATGTGTGCGCCGGGCAGCGAATTTGTTCATGTGGTGATTCTCTCACAGGAGGCTGCTTGGTTTGTGTGCTTGACTTGATTTGCACCCTGGATAAAAGGAAAGGGTTGAAATGGAAATCAGAATAGAAGATAGAGATATAGTTATTAGACCTAGCTATTAGACCCACGCAACGTACTTCATCCCGTTAACCCATTAGACATGAGGGGAAGATCTGACTGCACGAAGACTAACGAAATAACTGCCTTGGGATCACTGTATGTTGGGTGCCATTGCCTTAAAGGCATGTGGTTTTGTAGAACCGCAACAATATATATATATATATATATATATATATATATATATATATATATATATATATATATATATATATATATATATATATATATATATATATATATATATATATATATATATTGTTGCGGTCTTCGCGCCCGCCGGCGTGCGACGGCCACGTAACTCGAATCGCGGCACGTCGCCCACCGGACGGACAATCCAGTCGTGACCCTCTCGGACTAACGCCGGGAACCAGTCACGGGTGGACCTTTCGGTCTCACCGCGATCGAGCCAATCAGCCCCCGCGTGGGATAGGGTTGCTCGCCAAATTCGAACTACCTAAGTACCCACGCGGAGGGTAGACCGGGCGATCGCACCTCGCCGCAGGTCGACTTCGGACACGGGCCACTTAAGCGACCCGTTCCGTACTATCAGAATAACCGAGCGGTGTTATCGTCGACCTCGACGGTTCGATTAATTATCGGGCGTATTCAGCCCACTACCAACCCTTTACGTGAAGCAAGATGGGGATTCAATGGAGGAAAAGACGAAGCGAAGCGGGAGAACAGTTCAACAATAAAGCACATTTATTCGCGACGAACGGAAAGCACACAAATACAATTCCACCAAATGCACACAAAAAAAAAGAAAACACAATTCCATTTACACAAAAAGCAAATATAAAAGCGAAAACAATGCAGAGCTAATACCGACTACCGAGCACACGGCAACACTTATACAATTCTACTTCACAGACGGCGCCGACAACACATACCCAAAACCAAGGAAAAGAAATACCCTCAAGAATGAGGCGGCCTGAGGCCGAGACCGGGTCGGGCCTACCCGTCTGGTGATGAGACGCGGAGCGGCGATGGCCCCGCAACCCGCGGGCCTCGTGGACAGTGCCTGGCAGGGGGTGGGAACGGGGCCCCCTTGGTCGCACTATCTCAGCGCGGGGGGAAACAGGAGGGGGGTTGCTGATGCTCGGGGTATAGAGGATCTTTATTATCCCTGGTGTGCGTCTCCACCTCGGCCAGGTCGCGCTGCCGGCCTCCCTCGGGCGTGCAGCTCCTGGCACCGACGCGAGCACCCCCTCGTCCGACTCTCTTCAGCTTCTCCAGCCACTGCAGGCTTCGGGCTCCAGACTTCTTTCGTTCTCGTTTGCGACTCTCGTTCTCCTTTGCGACTCTCCTCTGACTCCTTTGCGACTCTCCTCTGACTCACGAACACCGTCCTTTTATCCCCCCGTAACTTCGCCTTTGACCCCCTCCCTTTGACCTTTCACCTCGCTCCCCATTGGCCCGAGAAAAAGTGGGCGTGAAGGCTTTTTGATCCACAAATTTGCATATATCGATCGTTCTGGAGGCGGGGCCAAATCGCCCCTCGCTCACCGATTGGACGGCAAAAAGTGGGCGTGTGTCGTTTTTGATCCGTTTTTGAAGCAGAAAATCCGTGGTTTTGTACACGCTGTTCAACGTGCGCCCTACACGAGTCCAGCATCGGTGCCCATGAGTGGCGCGAGATGACGGTGATGCGATGGTGGCGAGTTGTGACGGTAAAGGTCGTGGCGGTTGGACCAAAATAAAGATAGTAAAAGAAAAACGGCTATCCTGAAGAGTCGCAGCACGTATAAATGACATGTATTCCCACTAGACAACGGGTTTGGGCCTAACTACACATGTACTTACCGAGATACCTCACCTAAGGGACCTGAATGGTGGTTTGCGAATCTGGTAACCACAACACTACCCCCTTCCCTTTTTACAGACTCGTCCCGAGTCGTCAAATTTTCGTGTGCCATCATGTGTAGTTTTCCCCTAGTACATTTTACCTACGGATCCCTGAGTGCGACATTCATGGTATTCGTGTCCCCAAAATAAATAACCTGAGGGCTGCGTAACTATCTAAACAAACTCACTCACACGGACGACTTAAATAAAATTGCCGGCGCTAGGACAGACATGCCGGGGGCGCACTCATATTTACAGTACATCTTACCCTTAACTTACAAATCTTACACTAAACCATGGCCCAGGATCACTGAACTCTGCAAAAGAAAAGCAGTTAGCAGGGAGCCAGGCTGCCCGCATGCAGTCTCTGGCTCAAACAATGCAGGTGACAGGGAACGTGGCTGGCTGCTCACACGCAGTCCAAGGCCTTCCCTTTTGAACTGAACTCAGTGAACCACAACGGTGCCTGGGCTGCACAACGCAGTCTCCGCGCCAGCTCAAGTGGCACACGCAATGAGCACAACGAATGAATGGATGAACACAAACACGGTGCACGGGCCGCCACTGCAGGCCCGTGTTGTAGCTGCCAACAGGGCAGTTCTTGCAGCTTGCAAACTGTTGCCTTGCGGATCCTGGCGCACATGGAAATGAACAGGGGGGGGCAAAGCAAAAATTGAACGGGGCTGGTGAACGTGGGCAGTGGGCATGGCATGGCAAAGGTGGCAGGCAAACACAGCCCGCAGAAGAAGACCGTTGCAGGCAAACACAGCCGGCAGATGAACTGGCCGGCACAGGCCTCGAAGAAAAACAGCCAGCAGATGAACTGGCCGGCACAGGCCTCGAAGAAAAACAGCCAGCAGATGAACTGGCCGGCACAGGCCTTGCAGCACACAGCTGCCGATGAACTTGGCCGGCCTCCGCCTTGAAGCAAAACACGGCCAGCCGATGAAGTTGGCCAGCCTTTGCCGTTCAATGGAGGTTGGTGGAGGGAGTGCGGTGGTGCTGGCCACTTGGAAGGCGGGCTCGGACCTACCTACCTGTCTCCCTCCCAACCTATCGCCTTTGCCTGTCACTGTACATACCCACTCCCTTAATTTGTCAAACCCCAATTTAGCCCCAACTTAATTTTTTTTTTTTTGTTGTTTTTATTTTTACTTCCCCTCTATAAATCGTCCCCTAACCCCCTTTATCGTCCTTGTTCGGCTAACCTATTCTGTCACCTAGCCTACTCCCAACCCCTACGTTCCCTTCCCAGAGGGGAACAAGGGAGAGCTAATGTCCTGTGTCGAGGCCCAATTCAAGCCTCAGAATGGCCTCCCCAGAGTTCAGCGATCTTTAACCAAAGTGGGTCCAGCGGCCCACAACGACAGCGAGGGGATGGATGGTGCGGAGGGGTACATCTCCTAATCTACCCTATCCATTTAACAGTTAAACTACCCCGGGGCTTTCAACAAGCGCCTCTCGCTTAAACTATTGGTTCTAACAACCCAGATTCCCGTCGCCTGTGTTGGTGTCCTTACAATTTCGGGCCTCGCCCCCCAATTTTCTCTCCGTGCCCTCACACGGTCTCCTGGCTGGGACACGTGGCTCCCTCCGGCAGGCACGACCCTCTGCCGAATCTCCCGCTATGGCACCCCCGGGCACTACACTGCCTCCGAGCCTACCAGCTCCCTAACACCGGGGAGTGCCCCCCATGGCACCTCCCCTGAAACGCACACGTGCAGGCCGGCCTCCCGGGCCCCTTTCCGAGGGTCACCCGTGCCCACAACACTGCCCACGCGGCTAATGGCGCCCCGGGCCCCCGCACCAAGCAGGCGCACCCGTGCCCACTACTCTATCCCGGCCCCCCATGGACCCATGGCCTACCGCGGCCGACTAGCCTGGTGCCCGGGGTACCCACTCAGCGATACTCACCTTTCGCAGCCACGCTCCCAAGCCCGTCAACAGGGCTCCTGCACCCCTCAAAATGGGTCTCGAGCCTACACTCCCACCAACAGCAAAACGACCTCCATTTTTCAATTTGACTAACCCAGCTAACTCACTCTACACTGACCCCGGGGGTCCCTTGGGCGGGAGTCACTCCTCCCCCCAATCACTCATCGCACCATGCATTCCCCATTCGCTCCACTCACACAGACCCGCTGGCCTCACTCACTCAACAAGTACTCACCTCACAACTCACCAACTCTTCAACACACACACCACTGAACTCTGCCATCCTTCTAACTACCTCCCCTAACTAACTCGTGCTCCCACGTCGTCCCTTAAACTACAGCACGTTCCATTTAACACTACGTAGCTAAACTACGTCAACTCTACACATCCACAAGTCTGTCACTGTCTCCAAATAATAAATTCATTTTATTTCCCCACCTAAATCTGGCTGCAATCCCCCTAACTAATCCATTCCACGGACTCCATGAGGACTTACCCCTGCCCCATGAAGTCGGTCTAACTAAGCTAACCCTTCCCCCTAACTAGTTTCCATCCTGTGCCCAGGTAAGGGGGTCTTTCACCCCTTGCCCAGGAATCCTGTACACCCGAAAGTGAGGCTTGTTTTTCCCTTTTTTTTTTTCATGCCCAGCACCTGCGCGGCAACTCAGAGCTCGCGCACTTTGCACCTGCCCGTGACGTCATGCAGCTGCACGTGTTCCTCGTCCCTCCTTGGACGGGACCATCCGGCAGAGATACCCCTCCTGCCGGATTCCAACCCCACGTGCAGCCATGACGTCACCGTGCGCATAAAAAAAAAACACAAGCTCCACGTCTCGAGGGGTTCCCCACGCGAACACATGTGCTTTGCCCGTTGGAGCTCAACACACACGATCGCGTGGAGAACCCGTCCGGTCCAAATCCATAGTCCTGCCTAAACTTTGTCCGTCCGCGGGATCGGCAAATCCACCGCGTGCGTTTCCGGACCGGGACTTCACTCTCGCAAGCGAGCACGTGGCGGTCTCGTGCGTTGCACAGCACGAACCGCGTGCTCACTGCTGGGTGAACCCGGCACGGTCCTCGAAACAACTACAGCCGCTACTCGGCTTTCTCTCCTCTGTCGCCGTCGTCGTCTCCATTCCACCCACGCACACCTGCGTGTTACGACGCACACAGTCCACACCATCACATTCACACCGGGAGATGCGGCTGCGTGCTCCCGCATGCCAACCGACATCTCCCTTACATACCGCTCTCTCACACACACGGTCTCCCTTGCACACAGCGACCTTGCACACGGCCGTTCACTCACGCGTGCCTCACTACTCTCACACCGTGCCTCATCCACACACGCGGGGGCACTCACCCGCGGTACCTCACTCATACACACGGCGACACTCACACACGCGGTCTCTTCCACACACGGTGCCTCACCCACACACGCGGGGGCACTAACCCGCGGTGCCTCACTCACACTCCGTGCCTCATCCACACACAGCGTGCTGGGAAGCACGTACTCCGGCACCATCGCCACCACACCACTCACACGTGGTGCCTCACTCATACTGGCCGTTTCACTCACACACACGGCCTCACTCACACACGGTGCCCCATCCACACCCGGCGTGCTGGGAAGCACGCACTCTGGCACCATCGCCACCACACCACTCACACGTGGTGCCTCACTCATACTGGCCGTTTCACTCACACACACGGCCTCACTCACACACGGTGCCCCATCCACACCCGGCGTGCTGGGAAGCACGCACTCTGGCACCATCGCCACCACACCACTCACACACGGGGTCGCTTCCACACACGGTGCCGCACTCACACCTTGCACCACACACACAGGGACAACCACACTGGGGATTTGTGTCCCCACAAGGGTCTCCGGGGCCTCTATACCCCCCAAGCTCTCTGTGCACCTGTCCACAGCACTCGTCCCCTCAACCTCGCAAAACACGACCGAACTCACCTGGTCGTGACTCGCCTCAAGGGGGCATACTCCCTCCCCTCGTTCCTGGAGGAGGCCATCCAGCTGCTCGCACCGGGTCCCAACACGCTCCGCGAGCTCAACCCCATTGTCCTCCACTACCTCCGTGTGTGCGTGCGCGTCACTTACCCCGTCTTCATCGTGTAGTCTTCCCTCTATCGTTCCCATCTCCCGTGTCTCTGCCAACTCTTCACCCTTTACCTCCCTTGTCTCAACTATTATTTCTGTTGTCGTCACCTCGTGTCTCGTCTCACACGTTTTGGTCTCCCCATTTAATTTTTCCCTTTCGGTCATCGTCACGACCCTCGCCCAACACGTTCCACGAATTATTTTTTCACCCGCCTCCACCGCGGGCCTGTCAGCCGTTGCACCCCCACCCAGCTCGTTTGCTCCCACACGTGGAGTCGCCATTTTTATCTCCCCGGTCACGGCCTTCATGCCCGCCTGCAGGCTTCGGCCCATGTTCTGCGTCTCACCCCGCAGCTCTTTCATTTCTTCCCTCATTTGCTGTGTATTCGCATCCATCGTCGTTTTCACTTCATTTGTATTTGTATCCATCTTTTCGTTCATTTGTTTGTTCATGCCTTTCATTTCGTTTTTCATTTCATTTGTATTTGTATCCATCGTCGTTTTCACTTCATTCATTTGTTTGTTCATTGCCGCCAGCATGGCGCATAGCTGAGCCATGTTGGATGCACTCAGCTGAGCCGTTTCGGCAAGGGTTGGGGAAGGGTCTTGGTGGAGAGGGGGGGGGGAGGTGTCATACACCGCGGCCGCTGCCGCACCCACCTCGGGCCCTGGGTTCAGTTGGGCGAGTCCGTGTTCCTGCACAATCAACATTTCCTGCTCGGGGATTCCATCCTGGACCATGGACTCTACATTATTACACATATACATTTCTAATACCCCCGGCTCCCGCTCGCCTTGAGACGCCATCTTGCTTCTCGTGAAGGGTTAATTTGCTCGCTCGTAATTTGGAGGGAATCGGGGGTCGCTTCTCTCACCCCTGGACCGATTCCCGTGAATTTAGCCGGAGACAGGAGAGCCTGTTTTCCTGTTCTCCGATACCAGTGCCGCGAGGAGGGCGATGAATTTGTATCCCACTCCTGACACCAGTGTTGCGGTCTTCGCGCCCGCCGGCGTGCGACGGCCACGTAACTCGAATCGCGGCACGTCGCCCACCGGACGGACAATCCAGTCGTGACCCTCTCGGACTAACGCCGGGAACCAGTCACGGGTGGACCTTTCGGTCTCACCGCGATCGAGCCAATCAGCCCCCGCGTGGGATAGGGTTGCTCGCCAAATTCGAACTACCTAAGTACCCACGCGGAGGGTAGACCGGGCGATCGCACCTCGCCGCAGGTCGACTTCGGACACGGGCCACTTAAGCGACCCGTTCCGTACTATCAGAATAACCGAGCGGTGTTATCGTCGACCTCGACGGTTCGATTAATTATCGGGCGTATTCAGCCCACTACCAACCCTTTACGTGAAGCAAGATGGGGATTCAATGGAGGAAAAGACGAAGCGAAGCGGGAGAACAGTTCAACAATAAAGCACATTTATTCGCGACGAACGGAAAGCACACAAATACAATTCCACCAAATGCACACAAAAAAAAGAAAACACAATTCCATTGACACAAAAAGCAAATATAAAAGCGAAAACAATGCAGAGCTAATACCGACTACCGAGCACACGGCAACACTTATACAATTCTACTTCACAGACGGCGCCGACAACACGTACCCAAAACCAAGGAAAAGAAATACCCTCAAGAATGAGGCGGCCTGAGGCCGAGACCGGGTCGGGCCTACCCGTCTGGTGATGAGACGCGGAGCGGCGATGGCCCCGCAACCCGCGGGCCTCGTGGACAGTGCCTGGCAGGGGGTGGGAACGGGGCCCCCTTGGTCGCACTATCTCAGCGCGGGGGGAAACAGGAGGGGGGTTGCTGATGCTCGGGGTATAGAGGATCTTTATTATCCCTGGTGTGCGTCTCCACCTCGGCCAGGTCGCGCTGCCGGCCTCCCTCGGGCGTGCAGCTCCTGGCACCGACGCGAGCACCCCCTCGTCCGACTCTCTTCAGCTTCTCCAGCCACTGCAGGCTTCGGGCTCCAGACTTCTTTCGTTCTCGTTTGCGACTCTCGTTCTCCTTTGCGACTCTCCTCTGACTCCTTTGCGACTCTCCTCTGACTCACGAACACCGTCCTTTTATCCCCCCGTAACTTCGCCTTTGACCCCCTCCCTTTGACCTTTCACCTCGCTCCCCATTGGCCCGAGAAAAAGTGGGCGTGAAGGCTTTTTGATCCACAAATTTGCATATATCGATCGTTCTGGAGGCGGGGCCAAATCGCCCCTCGCTCACCGATTGGACGGCAAAAAGTGGGCGTGTGTCGTTTTTGATCCGTTTTTGAAGCAGAAAATCCGTGGTTTTGTACACGCTGTTCAACGTGCGCCCTACACGAGTCCAGCATCGGTGCCCATGAGTGGCGCGAGATGACGGTGATGCGATGGTGGCGAGTTGTGACAGTAAAGGTCGTGGCGGTTGGTCCAAAATAAAGATAGTAAAAGAAAAACGGCTATCCTGAAGAGTCGCAGCACGTATAAATGACATGTATTCCCACTAGACAACGGGTTTGGGCCTAACTACACATGTACTTACCGAGATACCTCACCTAAGGGACCTGAATGGTGGTTTGCGAATCTGGTAACCACAACACTATGTATGTATACTACTATGTGCCCGTATGTGCGTGGCCGTACGTCCAAAACAAAAAAAAAAAAACTGCTTGCCAGAAACAACCACACAGGCTGTTCCTTCGCTCTCACGTGCCCGCACGTGTGTGGCCGTACGTGTGTGACCATACGTGCAAACCAAAAAAAACAAACTTTCAAACAACCACACAGCCGTTCCTTCGCTCTCGCAAACGACGACTAGGTTGGGGCATTTTGTTTATCTATAAATGCACTTAAGAAATCGAGAAATTAAGTCATCACTATCCGGAAGTCCGTATGTTGTAACCCGTAATGGGGAACGCGGCTGAGAATCTCTTCCCCATCGGCCACGCCGACGCAGCAACGTGTCTTCTCATTGGTTGGTAAATAAATGGCCATAACTTGGGAAGCACTTGTCCGATTAATATCAAACCTTGAAAAGGCACATACTCAGGTCCCCAGCAATATAGCTGGCAAGTTTCAATTAGATCAGACCAGTGGTTGTCGAGAAAGACCACACACACACACGCACATGCACATACACACATACACACATACACACATACACACATACACACATGCACACACCTGGAATTGTGTGTGTGTGTATATATATATATATATATATATATATATATATATATATATATATATATATATATATATATATATATATATATATATATATATATATATATATATATATATATATATATATATATATATATATATATATATATATATATATATATATATTTCTACACATATGTTTGGTTGAGAAGCGTAGTTTGATAACTACTTTTGAAGTGATGGCACACATGCTGTGGATGCAATGTTGGATTCAAATTGTGCTTTTCTCTTTTTTTGTATCAGAGCGCTACATCCAACATGGCAAGGAAACAAATGCCATTCTTACACGTCTGGTGAATCATAATAAAAAACTCTTCCTCATCACCAACAGCCCATACAGTTTTGTGTAAGTATGCATATCTGCGTATCATCCCTCACCCCCCCCCCCACCTCCCTCCTCATCCACATTTGATGGATTATATGGTATCTCAAGTGAAGAAATAAAGTTGGCTTTTTTGTTACAAGAGGTGGAACGTTTTTGTAATGTTTTTCTCAGTTGAAAATATTTTGCATAATTGCGGAGGTGCTTACGTTGTCGATTATTTGTAGCTATTTCGAAAATCCAATTCTTGCATACTGAGCTACTGATGTCTCAAATGCTTCATTATGTGAATAGCCTTCTCATTGTTTGTGTGCGTGCTTCGCACTAGTCTTCTTCTGAGTGATTGGGGTTATTTGATGTTTTTGACAGTATATGATAGATATTGTCCTGAGTCAAAATGGTTTTGCGACTGGAGCTAGTTTTTTTGGGACTGCCACTTGAAACACTTGAAAAAGGTTAGGCATCACTAATTATGATGATTATATGGTATAATTGCAGTCATTTTGACTGATCAGCCATGCTTGTGCGTGTTCACACACACACACACACACACACACACACACACACACACACACACACACACACACACACACACACACACACACACACACACACAAACGGAGGTTGGTACTTTGAGACCTGGTAGGTCTACATTCCAGCTCCTGAAATCCATCCACGTGTGGAGATAGCAGCCAACAGCAGCAACTTGCACACACATACACTTGCACACATATGCGCACACATCTAGGTGGATATTTTGAGACCTGGGAGGGCTCTGTTCCACCTTCTGAAACCCGCACATGGAGATGACACACACACACACACACACACACACACACACACACACACACACACACACACACACACACACACACACACACACACACACACACACACACACACACACACACACACACACACACACACATACTTTTTCACCTAATGCATTTTATGTACCTCTCTCCACAATCCCCTATTCTTCATCTTCCTTCTAATCTTCTAACAAGGGCTTTCATCCAAGCATTCAATTCTCACAAATTTAAATGGAATAACTGTTTACTTTACTGCCAAGTACTCTAAAAGTAGAGCTGCAGATTCAGGCAGTATGGATTTGAATTTAATGTCGTGTTTTTATTTTCATAGTCTGAGCTGGGATGATGAATTGCAATTCAAAATGTCTCATTGACAGAAACACTACTGCCATCAGAAGCAATCGAAGTAGATTCTAAATTTGAGAGTTTTTGGCAATTTGGCTCATTACTTTGTGATCTGTATTCTTTGAGACAAATTGAGTGTTTTTAATTTAAATTTTTTTAAAATGTTTTAAATGTGTGATCAAAAACACAAATTAAGTGTGTTTGCTTGGAATCATCGCTAATTGTTTCCTAATCTAGTTTATGAACCCATATTGTTCTTGAAACCAGGTATCTTTAAGTATCTGATACTTTTGCAACTACTTATTCCTTGTATAGACTTGCTGATATCCTTTAACGTGGTGGTGTTGGCACCGACAGTTTGGTTACCGGTACTATAGTTGTAGAATCTACATTCGAGGAAGCGATATCTTCCATAATTTGGGGAAATAATTTGTGTGAATAAGCTGGAATTGATCTGGTTTAATATTTTCATGGAAATGCTTCCTGTGTCCGCTCATGTACAATATGTGCAACAATGGTGGACATTCTCAAATGTCACAAAACCAAAGGTTGTCATTGATCAATGTCAAAATTGGAGTCGGTCAACAGCGAGAAATAGGTGGTCCAAGCTTGAGTTTATTTATAGGAGAAAAACAAAGGGACACTGGTACACCAACACAGCACTGTACGAACAAAAGGTAACTGGCTTCTCTCTGTCTCTGTCTCTGTCTCTTTCTGTCTGTCTGTCTCTTTCTGTCTGTCTGTCTCTTTCTGTCTGTCTGTCTCTTTCTGTCTGTCTGTCTCTTTCTGTCTGTCTGTCTCTTTCTGTCTGTCTGTCTCTTTCTTTCTGTCTGTCTGTCTCTTTCTGTCTGTCTGTCTCTTTCTGTCTGTCTGTCTCTTTCTGTCTGTCTGTCTCTTTCTGTCTGTCTGTCTCTTTCTGTCTGTCTGTCTGTCTCTTTCTGTCTGTCTGTCTGTCTCTTTCTGTCTGTCTGTCTGTCTCTTTCTGTCTGTCTGTCTGTCTCTTTCTGTCTGTCTGTCTGTCTCTTTCTGTCTCTCTGTCTGTCTCTTTCTGTCTCTCTGTCTGTCTCTTTCTGTCTCTCTGTCTGTCTCTTTCTGTCTCTCTGTCTGTCTCTTTCTGTCTCTCTGTCTGTCTCTTTCTTTCTGTCTGTCTGTCTGTCTGTCTGTCTCTTTCTGTCTGTCTGTCTGTCTCTTTCTGTCTGTCTGTCTGTCTCTTTCTGTCTGTCTGTCTGTCTCTTTCTGTCTGTCTGTCTGTCTCTTTCTGTCTGTCTGTCTGTCTCTTTCTGTCTGTCTGTCTGTCTCTTTCTGTCTGTCTGTCTGTCTCTTTCTGTCTGTCTGTCTGTCTCTTTCTGTCTGTCTGTCTGTCTCTTTCTGTCTGTCTGTCTGTCTCTTTCTGTCTGTCTGTCTGTCTCTTTCTGTCTGTCTGTCTGTCTCTTTCTGTCTGTCTGTCTGTCTCTTTCTGTCTGTCTGTCTGTCTCTTTCTGTCTGTCTGTCTGTCTCTTTCTGTCTGTCTGTCTGTCTGTCTCTTTCTGTCTGTCTGTCTGTCTGTCTCTTTCTGTCTGTCTGTCTGTCTGTCTCTTTCTGTCTGTCTGTCTGTCTGTCTCTTTCTGTCTGTCTGTCTGTCTGTCTCTTTCTGTCTGTCTGTCTGTCTCTTTCTGTCTGTCTGTCTGTCTTTCTGTCTGTCTGTCTCTTTCTGTCTGTCTGTCTGTCTGTCTCTTTCTGTCTATCTGTCTGTCTGTCTCTCTTTCTGTCTATCTGTCTGTCTGTCTCTTTCTGTCTATCTGTCTGTCTGTCTCTTTCTGTCTATCTGTCTGTCTGTCTCTTTCTGTCTATCTGTCTGTCTGTCTCTTTCTGTCTATCTGTCTGTCTGTCTCTTTCTGTCTATCTGTCTGTCTGTCTCTTTCTGTCTGTCTGTCTGTCTGTCTCTTTCTGTCTATCTGTCTGTCTGTCTCTTTCTGTCTATCTGTCTGTCTGTCTCTTTCTGTCTATCTGTCTGTCTGTCTCTTTCTGTCTATCTGTCTGTCTGTCTGTCTCATTCCCTTTCTTCTTTCTTATTTCCTCTTTATCTTTCCCTCTCTTTCCCTCTTTCTCTTTCTTTCCCCTCTCCTTCTGTTTCTCTCTCTCCTTCCCCTTCACCATCTTTGCTGTCTTTTATATTCTCACTCCCCAAACCTTCAAAAAAACCTCTCCCCCTAAAAGGAAGTTGCCGGTGCCCACACAGCATTCCAAACAGGGTAGGGATGTCGGGGGCACAAATGCAAATGGTGTCTTCTGTCATCGAGTCAGCAAACTGGGAGCAATAATTCACATTTATTGCCACATCTGATGTAATTTAAATGCTATAATGGTGGCGAGGTGCTCCATTTGAAACTGTTTGTTTGATATAGCTAGTTTTTCATGCCTGGGGTCCATAATAAAAAAAAATTGTACTGGTGTCAAAGCCAGTCACCAATTGCAAATTAATAGTGGGATATTTTGTTCCACTTCCAAAGTAAGGCACTATAATTTTCCTGAACACTATATAGTTTTTTTAATAAGCTATAACATCAGAATTCTAGTTGTATCATGCACGTCACATTTTTACCTTGCTTTTTATTTACACCGTGCATATGCCCTCAACAGATATTATAAAATCTTAAATAAAAAGCAATTATTTCCTTAATCACAAGTATACCAGCATGAAACAGTGCGCAGCATGTTAATACACTGTTTTACAAAATCGCTCCTCAATATTTTTTTGTGAGACATCAATTCGGATTGAGGAGTTGGGCCGGTCAGTTTACATTATTGGAGCAGGATGCCAATGACTTGCCCCACTCGTGGCATCAGACAGGTTGTTAGCTTCTGTCTTAAACCACCTCATTTTTGGGTCTTGCATCCTCTGCCCTTTCCTTGCTCTGACCCCACCTCCCCCAGGTTTCTAAAGGGTGCACATGGTCTGCCAGTAACCCATTTCTGGTGAAACTCCCAAAATCCATGCTCACTGCTCACCTCCACTCATTTATTGCTCTTCTTTTTTCTCGCATGTTGAACCAACCTCCTCGTTCTACTCAATCCCACTCTTCCCGCCAGAGCTTCAAGACAATTGTTCACCATCACCCTCTCCATCCCTCTCTCCATCCCTCTCTCCATCCCACCCCCCACCATCTTCCACACTTTCTTTTTGTTCTTCTGTTGTGTTATGGTTCACTCTTCCATGAGTCTCGACTTTGTATACTAACAAATAATAATAAAGAAATTCACCATCTATGCATGCACGCATGCTTGAGTGGTATCATGGCATCAGACAGGTTGTCAGCTTCTGTCTTAAACCACCTCATTTTGGGGTCTTGCATCCTCTGCCCTTTCCTTGCTCTGACCCCACCTCCCCCAGGTTTCTACAGGGTGCACATGGTCTGCCAGTAACCCATTTCTGGTGAAACTCCCAAAATCCATGCTCACTGCTCACCTCCACTCATTTATTGCTCTTCTTTTTTCTCGCATGTTGAACCAACCTCCTCGGTCTACTCAAGACAATTGTTCACCATCACCCTCGCTCAACCCCTTTCCGTATTCCGTGATACTGGGTCACCCTCCCCCCTTCCTACATTTACACCCTCATTTTCACCATCCCCAAGCACACCCCTTCCTTTCCAGGTTATTGTGTTCTTCCCTTCACCCTCATCCTTTTTATGTTTTTTTTTTTTGTCCCATTTCTGTTTCATCCCGTTTTCCCCCCTCTTCTTGCTCTGTTATCGCTTGTATCCAGCTTGTGCACCCCCTGTGTCCTCCTCCCTCTCCTATTGACCTCATTCTTCCTCCAAGGATCCCTCCATTGTGTCCTTCTACCCTGCTGTTGGTGGGTTCTCTCCATCCCACCCCCCACCATCTTCCACACTTTCTTTTTGTTCTTCTGTTGTGTTATGGTTCACTCTTCCATGAGTCTCGACTTTGTATACTAACAAATAATAATAAAGAAATTGCATAACTTCCTCAACATTACAATTTTATATACCGGTGTTGCTGTGCTCTCCTCTACTCTCAGATTTTGCTGAGCACACTTTTTACTGATTACACAGTGAAATTATTCTTAAAGCACCATTTAGTTAAATATCAATTGCTTGCGGTCTCTAACATATTAACTCTTATTTACATCCTCCATGTCACAAATTTTATGTTTTGCTGCAGAGATAAAGGCATGCACCACATGGTTGGCCCAGACTGGCAGGACCTATTTGATGTCATCATTGTCAAGGCAGACAAGCCAGGTTTCTTCCATGACCGGCGACGGTGAGTGCCTCCGATTGCTTTCACAAACTTGTAAAGTTTTTGTACTTCAGCACCATCAAACGTATGTGGTGCATTGTTGTGGGCTTGCACCATTTATGGGGCATGACCATGCTACTCACACCCCTCGTCAAGCAGGGCAAGAATTTGAGTTTGGGGCAGGATCCCAGCACACAATAGCTACTCTTAGAATAAAATAAAAACACGTTTTGAAAGGTACCATGAGATTTTTGTTCACCAGTGAATATTCACAAATGAGACAGCCAGCTTCACCCCCCCCCCCCCCGCCCTTCCTCCTCCCAAAGGATGTCTCCAAGTTTTTGGTGTAATTATTATTTTGCTAAAACATTTCTTTCTTTTGCATTATTCCTCAGTCATTATTAAACAATGTAAACTGATAAAACTACAATGGCACTCGGTAGAGCGCATACCTCCGCCACATAATGCCTGATCCATGAGAACATATCGGGCCCAATACATTTTTAAAATATCATGCTATACATTACTATATCGTTTTTGGCCCAATCTCTCAATGTTGAAGAATCACTTTAAAAATTCTAGCAGTCGGATGTTAGACTGGAGTCATTTTGAGGGAACCCTCCTGGGAGCCCACCCCCCCCCTTCCCGCCAATCCAGAATCGAAAAATCTAACCAAGTGTGCCTGCAGCCTATCGAGGAGAAGGGCTGTATCGAGTTTCAGAGTAATCAGTTGGTAAATAAAGAACGAGTATGAGTAGGGATCCAAAGTTTTGGAGGGTAACCCCCCCCTCCCCCAACGCACACCCGGGAGCACCACTGATCCAAAATCGAAAATTTAAACCCAGAGGATTGTGTGAGCTACTGTCTAGTATTCATGTGTCAAGTTTCAGAATAATCAGCCAGGTGATAAGCGAGGAGTAAGAAAAATAGCAAAAAGTTAATGACAACCTGATGGACGGAAATCCATACATCAAGCCCAATTTTTTCAAGTTCATCTTTTCAAGAATCGAGATGAGATAACCTAAAATTGGTACATGCTGCTTTCTTGCTTAATACTGTTGCGGACCCAGGGTTGTTGGGGTACTATGAGGGAGGGGATATTCCTGGTTTCTCCCCCGACTCACCGGGAATCGAGGCTGTGTCGTGGTGGGTCGCTAATCTTCCGCAAACACCAATAATAATTTAACCACGTGACCCAGTGTCCTCTATCTGACAACTGTTTAACTGGGAACAGGCAGTCACCTTTTTGGGGAAAGGCGCCCTCAATGCGTACTTGTGTTAAACTTACCATATCAGGTGCAGCCGAGCATAGCTGCCAAGTATGAACCGGCTAATAAGAAGATTCTTGAGGTATAACTTCTCGGCTATGCTAATATGCGGACCATGCTGGACCAATGGAGGAAAAGACTAAAATTATGTTGGTACATTTACAACAAAGCAAATGTATTTTATCAAGACAAGGAAAATTATGTGGCACAGTAATGGGTTTATTTGCAAAAATGTACAGCAGTGGAAAGCAAGGAATTTGTGGTTGTGACAAAAGAAATGGTCGTAGTTCATGAACTGGTCATCATTTGCGTTGCAGGGTCAAAATATTCAATTTTTCAGTTTTCTCTGTGTTGATAGACATCACCAAGCAACATGCACTTGTGTGAAAAAAATTAGCAAAAACCACTAATTAACAGCGAATATGGTATTTTTAATTATGAACTTTAATGGATAATGCATTACAAGGAAAACACATTTTCACGTTTATCTCGAATTCACCCTTTCTTAGTAAATTGGATGTGGATCAGTTATCCTTTGGCCGTTTTGGACAATTCAAGTGCCAAATTAATCCTGAGAATCTGCGAGATACATAACTACGTAAATATATTTACTAGATCTCTTTTAGGAGTTTGTACATATTGGTCAGGGTTTGCTGAATAATAACGAGTTGAATAATCAATTTTGCATCATGCAACAGCAAGTCCCAAGTGTTACTCACCTAAAAATAACAAAATAGATTAGATTAAAGATTACACTGGTCAACAATTTTTTACTTTCTGAATGTTGTCTAGATTTCTACAAGTGAATTAGGGTATTCTGGCACTGCTGAATCAGGAAATGGCATCCGTTTCTCTCCATCAGGTCAGGTTTTTGTGCTAAGTTGATTTGAAAAAATCAGATCTTGTGACAAAATCAATTACATTTTTGTGGCATTATCAGCTGATTTTTGTCAACACATATCATCCTAAACATGTTTTTAAGAAAAAAAAATGTTTTGCCAACAACATTTATTGATTACATGATAGAAACATCGATTACTGTCATCTGAATGGTGGGCATTGATAAAGGTAAGTACAAGTAAATTGCATGTTGCGTCACCACTGTTCAAACTTCAGGGCTTGAACTTCCGTTTCTTCGAACTCCTGGAATGTTCAGCGGCAGGGAGGTCTCTCTTCAGATTCCAACAGTAGTCAGCCATCATGACTGCGTCCCAGCGACCCTGATACCTGGTCTCCATCTCCTTCATGTCCTGATGGAATCTCTCCCCCTGCTCGTCACTCATTGAACCCAGGTTCTCAGGAAACCGGTTCATATGTGAAAATAGGTAGTGCATCTTGATGCTCATGTTGCAGCCCAGGTTTCTGAAAGCAGTCAGCATGTTGTTGACAAGTTCTGCGTAGTTTCTGGCCTTATTGTTGCCAAGAAAGTTCTTCACTACCAAAACAAATGTCTTCCACGCTTCCAGTTCCACTTCGTTCATTGAGTTTTTGAACTCTGGATCTCTGATGAGCTGACGGATCTGAGAACCATCAAAGATGCCAGCTTTCAACTTCTCCATGGTCAATACTGGAAAAGCCTGGCACAAGTAAGTGAAGCAGTCACCATCTTTGTCCAGAGCCTTGGTGAACTGCTTGATTAAGCCGAGCTTGATGTGCAGCGGTGGGAAGAGTATTCTGTCTCTGTCCACCAGAGGGTCGTTGATGACGTTCCTTTCTTTGCATGGCACCAATTCCTCCCGCACAGGCCAGTCCTTCTTCGTGTAATGCTGAGCACGGTCCCTACTATCCCACATGCACAGAAAACATGGGTACTTGGTGAAGCCAGACTGTTGTCCCAACAAAAGTTCACCATCTTCAGGTCAACACAAATAAACCACTTATGCTGATCATAACCAATTTTCTCCAGCACGTACTTCACCGCTTCATACTTCTCCTTCAGTGTAGTCGAGTGAGCGATGGGTACAGAGGCAAACTGGTTGCCGTTGTGTAGCAGAACACATTTCAGTGATCGCTTGCTGCTGTCAATGAACAGTCTCCAATCTTTGGGTTCGTACTGTGGCACTCCAAGCTTGAGCAGAAGCGCATGTCATAAATTGGCGCATGTAGGTATTGTACATTCTTCAGAGTTCGTTATTTCAAGAAATACAACTTTTTTGTATCACATTATTACAAAATCTGCCCCATTAACTTTAGTTTTGATCCACGAACTTTATGCTTTGCCTCACCAATTTTTGGAAGATTTTGAGGTTTTATGACTTCAAACTGATCCCTTTTCGACATAATCACCCAGAACTATCGTACCTGAATACTTCTTGTCATTAAAATAATTATTTCCAATCAAAACAATTATTTGACATGACATTTTACCCCCACCAACTTCTTCTAAAATGCTCCACACATGCGTACATGTGAACAAAAATGTAAAAAAACGACATGTGGCCATATCTCAAAAACTTGACCTGATTGAACAAAACTAATGTGAGTTTTGGATTCAGCGCATCAGATTCGTCCTAAATCAGCTTAAAAAATGCAGACAACAAATTTGTTGTTGACCAGTGTTATTGATTGAAATAAATTCAGTTTATTCCAAATATGACTCACCACCTCCGCCACATCCGCCGCCTCCGCCTGTTTACTCCACCCCTGACTTGTATCACTTATTTGCCTGTTACACAAAAACTGTTGCATATTTTTTTATTTATGTTTTTTCCACATTAAACTAGACAAAATTACCTTTCTTCTCGTACTAAGATATCTTGATATCTGTGTTTTTTCTGGTGTGTAGTCAAAGTGGAAAGTGGATGTTTTGAAAAGCATGTAACAACTCTGCCTTTTTAGGGTGACCAGTTCATGAACTACGACCAAATACAAATATTTACTCAAGAAGGCACAGTGCAGAGTTACTCCAAGAAACTTCTACAATCTTAACTTATGTTACACCTAACAGGTGCCATCACATACACACAACCGGGGAAAGTAGAGGTAGCCCAGAAAGAGGAGAGGCAGTTGAGGTGTAGCGACCTCGTACCTGGCATGGTCGACGGATTGGGGCAACCCAATCGCTTAGGAAGGGGCAGGAGGGAGGAAAACTGAGGGTGTCTATGGTGTGGGAGTGGGAGGTGCAAATGCAGTGCAGCGTGTCATGTGGCATGGTGCAAGAGGAAGGTGTGAGAGGTGTGAATCAGTAATGCTCTGTTAGCTTGTGCATCCTAAGTGGATGAGACATAGATGGGAGAAAAAGATGCTTGAGAGAAAGACTTTACCGAAATGTGTGAGAGATCTGTAAATCTGAATATTGGCTGCTGAATGCAGCCGAAACGCTGATGACCCGGGGGTGATCCCAGCCCATCCTGGCAATAGCTCTCTCTCTGCCCAACTCTCCTCACTTGGCTGCCCTGCCCTCTCCCCTCGGTTGCACTGGCTCTTGGTGAGATTTCGCTGGATGGAGGAGAGATCTTGGATGACCACCTCATGTAGCCGGGGAGAGAGAGAGAGAGAGAGAGAGAGAGAGAGAGAGAGAGAGAGAGAGAGAGAGAGAGAGAGAGAGAGAGAGAGAGAGAGAGAGAGAGAGAGAGAGAGAGAGAGAGAGAGAGAGAGAGAGAGAGAGAGAGAGAGAGAGAGAGAGAGAGAGAGAGAGAGAGAGAGAGAGAGAGAGAGAGAGAGAGAGAGAGAGAGAGAGAGAGAGAGAGAGAGAGAGAGAGAGAGAGAGAGAGAGAGATTTGAATTGCCCCCTTTTTATGGAGCCTGAGTGAGGGAGGAGCCAATAATTGGATGAAATTATCCTGTAGGCATTCCTGAGCTCCCATATTGGTACATCGCAGTCGCTCTGCACCGTAGCCATGCCCTGCCAGGCTTTAGAATAAAAAATGGCTTCAGTTGCTCTTGAGCTTGGCCATGCATCGGAGCTCCGTGAATTAACATTGGGCGAGGATCTTTGGGAGCGCTCTCTGGCCCCGAACATGCACTGGACCACATTTGAGTGTGGCCATTTGGTTGTCCTCATTCCTTTGGCACCCTCAGACGGTGGCAAGCATCCGAGGGGGTTGATGTCAATTGCGGCGCTTATAGGGAGGTGAGGGAAGCGTTGCAGTGTTTGTGGTGAAGCGATTTGGGGTAGGTGGTTGTAGGTTGTTGTGGAGATTTTTAGAAGGCGTTTTGAGTGGTTATGGTAAGCTTTGTAGCGTTGTGGTGAGCATAATAAGAGTCTGAGGTGAGGCTTCAGTTGAGTTCTGGCACGCAGTTTGAACGGAAAATGGCGCATATGCAAATGAGTCTACTGTCTTATCGCACTCCTGGTATCGTTACCTATCTGCATGCGTGCTTGCGTGGTTTGTGTATGAAATAAAGGGAAGTAAAGAAATGAAATAAATGAAAATAAAGCATTGAAGACCGAACTAAAAGCCCGACGCAATTAATCTTTCCCATTTACCCACAGGACACAGGGAAATGGTTAACTAAACAAATACTAATGAAGCAAGAAAAAGAGAAATCTGAGATTGCAGACCCTTGCCAGGACTTTTGTGTGGTGTATTTTCTGTGGTGTTTGTGTTCTGGTGTGTTATGTCATTAGTAAGAGACATAATTAGAACTGCCACTTTATTAACTGCTGGCAGTGATGACCGGCTACCAAGACATCCCGCTTTGATGTAATCCCCCTTTTGATTGGACACCTGACCCTGACCCATGACGTTTTTTTAGTTATTATTCAATTGAATCTATAACGGGATTAAAATAAATTCAATTCAAATCAAATGGAAGACCAAATATGTACAGTACTGCATTGGAGTAATCAGAATGAACCCAAACAAGCAAAAATAAAAGATGAAGTCATCAGGAGGAACGTGGATAGAATTCACATTTCAGCTGCTACTACTCAATCCTCAAACCCATCCAGGAACAGCCAAGTGAGCCTTCAAAAAAAAAAAACTCTGATCAAAAAATTTAATAATTCTGGCTGCCAGACCTTGTGACCTATGACGTCGTATGTGTGAACCTTTTCTTCCTCATGGATAGGCGGTCATATGTGTAAAGTTTCGCCTCGATCTGTTCAGCCATTTCGGAGAAGGTTTTTTTTTTTAAAGCAAATGGCTGTCGAATCGTGTGACCAATGATATCAGCAATCTCTGTGTGTGTCTGTCTGTGACCGCTGTTTCTCGATAACCACTGGTCCGATCTAATTGAAACTTGCCAGATATATTGCTGGGGACCTGAGGATGTGCCTTTTCAAGGTTTGATATTAATCGGACAAGTGCTTCCCAAGTTATGGCCATTTATTTACCAAACCAATGACAAGACATGTTGTTGCGTGGGCGTGGCCGATGGGGAAGGGAAGCTCAGCCGTGTTCCCCATTACAGGTTACAACGTACGGGCTTCCGGAGAGTGATGACTGTGTATTCTAATAATTTATCGATTTCTTATGCGCATTTATAGATAAACACAATGCCCCAAGTTATGATCGTTTTCATATTAGACGGTGCATAAATTTCGGTAACATCAGAGTGCTGGTATGCTCCGAACCAGGAAGTAAAAAATTTTTCTCTTCTCTTTTCTTTTGTTTTTCCTTGCCACGACATTGCGAAAAGGTAAAATACGTTGGCGCTAATTAAATAATTGGGTATGAAAACTAAATTGCGAATAATCGTAACTGCGAATAATATGCGAAGTTCCGGGCCATGCACGTACGGGCACGCGAGAGCGAAGAAATGGCCTGTGTGGCTGTTGTTTGTTGCTCGCGGTTTGAATATTTATTTATTTATTTATTTATTTTTTTTTACGGGCACGCACTAGTCAAAAATTTGTGGACCATTTTATCCCAAAATGACCCTCAAAATTTTTCATACTGATCAGATGTAATGTTCTACGTATGCAATTATGATGTCATAACGAAGGCACCTGTGACGTCATTAAAAAAATCTCTTATTCCCCATAAGGAGTTCTTGCTATGTGCCAAGGTTCAATTTTTTTCCTTGGTGCAGTTTCAGATACAGAGGTCCAAAGTCCCCCCCCCCCCATTTTTCCAATATGGCTGGCACACCACGTGGCCTATGACGTCATAATTATCATTAAAACATTCTGCATGAGTAGTTGCACCAATGTTGAAAATTTAGGCTCGATCTAATAAGCGGTTGTGGATAAAAACACGAAAGTTCTATGCAGACAAACAGACACAAATGCAATACCCTCTCCCTCGGGTGGGGGTAATTACTGTCTTCGGATCGCTATGTGTTGGGTGCCATTTCCTCGGAGGAGTGCCGGTTTTACAGAACTGCAACAATACTCAGCATTTGCAAAGGATAGAGTAGGGACAAACAACCATAAGTTGGTAACCATTGCACACACTTGGTGGGCCCATTGGCCTCCTGCTTTGAAATTCCTTGTGAAGGAAATCGTACAATACAATTTGGGTATATTCCATTTGTCTATTATGGGATGATGTTATTGCGCTGAATGTTTCCTTTGTCACAGGGTGATTTTGTTTTAAGTGTCACCTCGACTTGTCAGTTTGTCTGTATTATTTGGAGATTGCTTGGGTTCGAGTACAACACACATGCCTGCTCACATTAAGTAAACTTTCTTCTTTATTATTTATTTTCCTGCAGTGTTTCTGGTTCTTTGTCTGACAGAATGGTGCAGACATACTGCATTACCTTTGGGCTTTCTAGTCCTGAATTTGTTTCTTGCCATAACTGTAAACTGTTGGATCATTGCTTTGCATCAATTCCATCACAGTGTGCCATCCCTTGGATGACCCTTAAGTTGGGTATGCCATCATCTGAAAATATGCATTTGTTAGTGGACGTTAAAGATCCCACAGTTTCTTTCGACCAACAGTAAGCAAGTTATTATCGGCACCCTGAACAAACTCAAAATTCCTGCCAGTTTTGGTCGAACGTCTGGATTGCCACTAAGTTCGTGAAAGCCTTTGGCTTCGCATCCTCTATGATCCGCTGACTTTATTTTAATAGGGAGGAGCAAAAGGGTTTCTCTGGTTCTTGAAACACATTGGACATATGAGGAGTGTTGAAAAATTGTTCTTGCAACAAGTTCTTTAAATAATATACTTGTGTATTTACAGTTTGAAAAGGTACCTCTTGCTGAAGCTGCAATTTATGAGACAGAACCACCCGCTGCAAACAAGCCTTATGTGAAAGGGTGTTTGCAGTGAGTGGTTCTGTGTCAAACCATAAGTACCCTTTCAACTCTAAAATCGTGTTTCCCACCTGCAAAAATTCCCATAAACCGTGAAATTAAGACTGAAATATGGTGGATGTGCGGCAGACATCCCCTATTGGTCAGAAGCTTGGCCGGCACAAGGGTTCAGTCACCATTCAAGTGAAGAGGTGTTATCGAACCTGCATATGTTTATATATCTGGGAAGGCAATGACAAACCACCCATTATAGCCCTTGCCAAGAAACTGCTCCGACAGTACTGAACCTGCCTTCGGGCAGAGCACCAGAAAAAGAAACGTGTATTTTAGTCATTCTTAACAGGGTTATTGGGCTGAAGAATTGGGCCAGCTTTGAGGATTTGCCTTGATGCTGCATTGTTGTTTTTGACAGGCCTTTCCGACGCTTGGCAGATCAAGGTGGCATGTTGTGGGACCGCATTACATCGCTGCGCAAAGGCGAGGTTTACAAACAGGTGCGGAACATCTGCTGAGACGTCTTGCTCACAGTACCAAAAAAAAGTTACTTTTCAGAATATAAGCTGATGCCTTGTGTCTGAGTGTTGCTGCACATTTAATTGGCCTGTATGTATACAGGGTAACCTTTATGAATTCTTACGGCTCACCGGTTGGACAGGGTCCAGCGTCCTCTACTTTGGAGACCACATATACAGCGACCTGGCGGTGAGACCTAATTTGACCATCTAATCGTTGGTGTTTCTAACCCTCCCTTCTCGCTATCCCCCATACAACTCCCTCCCTCCCTCCCTCCCCCATACTTCAACCATCCCCATACCCACCAGTGATTTTGACTCATTGGCTCATACATGTATTACAATTGCTATGCAAGAAAAACTTTGAGGAACAATACATTCACAACCAGGCTGAACAGTTTGTTTTGTATCTTACTGATAAGCCAGATTCGGATCTTCACCGAAATCGAATCAAATCATCCTTGTCACACACCCAACCAGTTCACCAAATTTTGTCCGAATCTGTCCACAACTTCTTGAGATATCCTGCTCACATACAGACAGTGGTGAAAACATAACCTCCGTCCACCTTCAGTGGTGGAGTAATAATTTCTGACTCGTATGCTAATGAGTGTAGCCTGTTTCACTTCGTTATTCTGCATGCCCAGAATCCCTCAGCAACAATGGCATTCAGGGCATAATATATTGTGTGTGCGATCCAAGGATTGAAACGTAGGCCCGATACTTGTCTAATGTGTTATGCGAATTTGTCTTCGAGATCTTTCTTCAACGCCGTGCTTTATCATCGATTTTGTTCGCTACTGTGGTTCATCAAACTCCAAAAATAACTCAAAGACTTCAAACTACTTGAGAGAAAGGGATGTACCTGTGCACAGCGAAAGAGTTGGAGAAGTTTTCCCATTCACTGACAGGACTGAGACCATGCAGCTACCCATAGTGCAGACTACTGATGACGTGGACGATGCAAGCTCCGGAGAACTGTGGACAGGTACGTGCTACCCAAACCCGCAACCATCGCTGCCATTGAATGGACTGTGAACCTTGTGGGAGTGCCTGCTGTAAACACGCCGAGCTTGGTGATTTATTCAATGAGCGTGCAATTGGAAAGATGATACCAACTCTTCGAGAAAGGACATCTTCACGACTTGAAAATGCACCAAGCTTGTGCCAGATATTTTTGGGAGCCAGATGTACCAGGCAGACATTACGTGAGAGCCAGATGTTCCCTGAGGCACACACCGTATCCGGTTTGGGTACTTCTTTACAGCATCGGGAGGGCAATATCTGGGGCTTGTTTAAAATCAACTTTTGAAATGATATTTACTCTTAATCATGTTCCCTTTGTGTATAGCCTTTTTGGATGCTGGTTGCATCATTGGTTAGGGGCACGGCTATGCCACTGATGCAGTGCCCCTATTACCAGTACATTGTTGCTCATTTTGCCGACTTGGGGAGGATGACAGGCTGAGTCAACCCCAGGGTTCGTATGCCTCCTGGAAAGTCCTTAAAACTCCTGGAATTCAATTCCTGTCCTGGAATATGCTTAAAAATTAAATTGAACTCCTGAAAACTCCTTAAAAAATTATATTTTAGATTTCCGACGATCACCTTGTCAACGTCTCGTAAATATGCCAAGGGAGACTACTTTCTAAACGTTGTAGATTGTCGGAAATAATATTAATTTACGACATTAATGTATCTTATTAGCGCCAAAAAGTGGTCTTTTACGACCACATGTGCAAGTTATCCCGAGCTTTCTTTCTGTTTTGTGAATTGGATTGTTTACACACTTCAGTGATCATGAACTATGTCCCCCGGGAAGTGCATATTCAACGAGCGCTGGCTCAAACATCCGGAGTACGTATCTTGGTTGGAGTGCGGGACAGATAAATACAGTGCAAAGTGTAATATCTGCCTGAAGATTTTCGACATTTCGAACATGGGCAAGCCTGCCATTCGGAGCCACGGAAAAGGATCGAAACACAAGCAGTTACTGGAGCAAAAGAAGGCAGCTGGTGGATGCACCATTCGAGATTTCTTCTCTGGATCATCGAAGGCAAATGAAGGGCAGGGGAGCACAGCTGCTCCAACTCCAACGCAACCGAAGCCCTCAACTGCGCCACTAACCTCATTCGTCAGCCGTAACGATTGCCTTACATCGGAAGTATTGTGGACTCTTAAAGTGGTGAACTCCCACTATTCTTTTAATTCATGTAGAGATGTCTCGTCCTTGTTCGCGCAGATGTTTCCAGATTCAGAAATTGCAAAACATTTCTCCTGTGGTGAGCGAAAATGTGCATACATGTGCAATTACGGTATTGCACCATACTTCAAGCATCAACTAACGAAAAAAAATTCTGATAAAGATGGTTATGTTCTTCTCTTCGACGAAAGTCTTAATCAAAATACGAAGAATAAACAAATGGATATACATGCCTGAATCTGGGAAAAGGATCAGGTACTGTAATTAATTATATTATTATACATGTAATGCAAGTTCCAAAATATGACTTTGACTTTATTAAAAATTGTGCCAAAAACTCCTGGAAAATGGAATTTATTGTCCTGGAAAACTCATGGAAAACTCCTGGAATTTTATTTTAATGCAAGTGTATGAACCCTGCAACCCCCTGGTGTTAATTCCGCGACCAAAAGGGACTCGAACTCGGGACCCTAGGATCCCAAGCCACCACCCTAACAGCTAAGCAAACACCAGGCTCTCTTAATCATGTCGAGGGGGGAGAGTGGGCACTCTGAGGGCTGTTGTAAATATATTGTTTGTTTGGTTCCGGGGCCACAAGAGAAATTGTCCTGGATTTTTGCATCTATTGCTCAAAGAAAAGTGTGTGTGCGTGCGTCGCTGTTCACTTGTATTAACAGGAAATGTTAGGAACTCGACAAATGTTAGGAATTTCATGGATATTTCTCGTATTTCTATATATTTTTATGAGTCCGATTCGCATCCAGGAACACAACAATTATGGTTAACCATCATGAAATTTCCACTTTTTTAAAATGCCAAAAATTATGTTGAAGCAACCTTTTGACTTGCAGATTTCACTCGAGCAATGGCAGGTTAAAAGCACCTTGTCTAGTGGAAGTGAGCATGTGTGAAAGTGCATGCGGGTTACAAGCTCAAACAGTTCATGTGCGGAAGGCCTCGTTAGCATTCATACGTCGTTTCAAAAGTCCCATATTGAGCAAGGATGGTTGAAATGATGAAAGTTTCACAAGTTTGGTAATGATGACCGACAAAAATGTTTGTCAACCAGCGACATATAACCAAGTAGAGTTTCCATTATTGGACTAATGAATATTTCAATTGAATTGACATAGGATTACCAGCATGATGGGTGACCATAGCCCTTGGTTTGAGGTTTTTATTTTTATTCGATACATGGATATGCACTCCCAAAGCAACAGGCCAATGATACCTCAGATTTCCACATGAGGTGGCACAGGGAGAAATTTACTCGATGTAATGCAACATAGCAACAGGCACAAAAACCTCCACAAGAATGTTAATCAAGTCTCGGAGAAATCTCTCTCGTGTATTCAAGAGTAGATTGTAAAACTACGAGCCATCATTTTGCTGGTTGGTGTTTAAGTTTGTGTTCAAATTATGTCAGCCACAGAAGCAAAATATATTTGACAATTGTCCCCAAAAACATTTTTCCCTCCTTTTTACAAGCCAAACAAACCTGCTTACTGCACGTGAATCAAACCTTGAAACTTATTTTGTTCACTTGATCTTTAGTGATCCATCCAACTTTCAACCTTTATTTTTGTTTTGTTTTTTTTATCTTAACTCAGGATCTCACACTCCGCCATGGCTGGAGAACAGGTGCTGTCATCCCTGAGTTAGGTGATGAGATTAAGACGATGAACTCGGCATCATTTGTGAGCACGCTGGCATGGCTGCAGACACTCACTGCACTGTTGGAAACATCACAGGTACGATAGCCGTGAGACCACACCAAGTGTGTTCATTCCACCTCCTTCGATTACTGGGATGGGCACCCACTGTGTTCGTTCCCTTTTCTATTAGGCTTTATCATCGATCTAGCATGAGAGTAAGCCATAAAGTCCAAACTGGCATCGCAGGTAAATCGGACCTGGAAGGACAGCGAGATTTCCCTCCTTTCTGAAGCTTTTTTTTTTTTAGAAAGCCATCTGGGTTTTTTTTTAATCAACAATGCACATGTTATTCTTCTGAGCGTAGCTCAGCTTCCAAACGCTTCGGATCCAAATCCGTAATACTGCTACTTGCAGCTCTATTGAATCCACAGCCTTTTTGCCAGTCAAATGTCCTCACCACGAGGCCATCACTCCACCCTGTAGTATGGTATAAGGAGCTAATTGATGGTCCACTTCAGGCCTTTGCTACTGTAGGATTTTGGTCACAATATTATTTTCTTATTTCTGCTTTTGTGCCTATCCATATTTTCAATGTCATGATATTTCATGAAAAAATATTCACAGCTTCATGATTTCGATGCAAATATCAATGTTTATTAGAGATGATGACATCTTTCCAAAAACTGTTTGACAGGTTCTGCAGGATGCAGAGTCTGTAGGAGTTCTGAAGGAATGGCAACAAGAGAGGCATGAGCTAAGGTACACACATGGTTGGAAAAGTTAATATTGGGACCTGTTCTTCCAATCTTGACTGGCATATTCTATAGTCTAATAATGACTGGCATACCTTAGAATGCCCACTTTACCAACTAGAATGCAGGGTTTGATTTGATCGCAGCACTTGTATGCAGGCCTGAGGCTAGTAGTAACACCCACAGATTGGTAAGCGTCCCGAGTGGCTGGTCCAATGTGACCTGCTTCTACAGGGTGAGTCATAATTCCCAGGACACCGTTTTAGCTGCTAAGAATTTTTGACGAATTATAATTTTATAACAACGAATTTTTGGTTATCCGCTGTGCCTGCTGTCGAGTACACTTCTAGTCTGAAATGCCTTTTTCCCCAAAGATGAAGGTTTGATTTTGACGGTGCTAACTTTCCAAAATGCTCCTCGAAGTGTTCTTGCACCTGTTTCATCATGTTGTTTGTGTTTCTCCACCATACACCACATATGGACTTGACAAGGCACCACCGGGTTTTAGAGGAGGGAGACAAGTTTGAAAGCTCATTCTTGAGATTGAACAGATGTTTTCTGGCTCTCCTGAGGCTTTCTGGCTAACACACTAGTTACGGGTTTTGTGAAATTATGCGAGGTTGCCTCCGGTCGGATTTGCCTTCCAGGAGGACAATGCAAGTAGTTTTAAAGCAACATCCTCACCACAGGATTCAGAGTACCAAGAGAGCGAGGATGGGTAAGATAATTGAAGATGAGGTGGGATGATTCTGTGCATAAGAGAGAGCAGGTTCCTGTGGAAGAATTCCCAGGCTCAATTGACATCAGCAGCGGTGGATTTCGGAGTCTAGTCCTGAAGTGTTTAAAAATAAGTTTTAAAAATTATAAAACCTATCCCTCTTTTTCCCATTGAAACATTGCCCTGACAAATTTCTCTGCTGTGAGGATTTTATCTTTTTTTTCTTCTTCTTTTTAAAAAAAATACTTTTTTTGCATACCTTGTCTCGGCTCTTGTATGTTCTGTATGTTAGCTCTTATAAGGGGATGAGGAGACGAGAAGGGTGGCAGAGGGAATCAAAAAACAGTGGGAAGCAGAGACATTTTTATATCTATGGAAGGAAAAGGGATGGGGTGGGGTACACGAGGTAAACAAGATGGACACGACAGGGACTTTCAGGTCCTTTCACTACAGGGACCTTCAGGAAGGAAAGCAGGGAATTTGAAGGAGGTGGGTTTGGGGTGGGTTCATGGGGGTAGAAAAGATCATGGTTTTGGATGGAGGAAAACTTGAGATGGTGATGAACAGCTGTTTTGAAGACCTTTAGGGAAGAGTGAAATTGGAAGTGACTCTTCAATGAGTTCTCCATCTCCCAAACCTACAAGAAGTTCATGGTGCTGGACAAATACCTTCCAAGCAGAGCGATTTGTGTGTTTGTAAATAAAAGATGAAGTGTCACATCCAGTTATGGCAAGGGCAACAGAGATGCTGGAGATCGAAAGGTAATTCATAATAGATGTCCTTGATAAAGATATATTTCTGCTTCTTTGCAATGCCTGACTTCATCTATGTGTTATGGCATGGAATTCTTGGAAATGTGGCAACAAAAGTTGCAGAACATCAGTATCCTCTGCAGATAAAATGATGCGACTTCAAGTCTTCTCTTCTCACCTCCTCCTCCTCCCCCCCTCCCTCTCTCACATACCCCAGGTCCTCAACCTTAGCCTCCCAACCCCAAGTCCTCACACTCCCCATCCCAACACTAAGGCATCAATCCCCTCCCCACTCCAAGCTTCCAACCCCCCTCCCCACGACAACTCCTCACCCCATTTCCCCAACTCAAACTCTGTCCTCCCCTCCTCACCCTCCCGCTCATAAACGCAAACAGGCATTCCCAAATTGAAACAGTGGAATATTTAAAGCTATCCCCTCTGATATCATGCTTTCACAGAAACCACAACACAAAAAACTCCCACATAGCATGGCCCATCACGGTCGTTTGTCCAACTCACAATTACACGAGATATGTGGAAAAGATGTGCGCGCACGCACACACACACACACACACACACACACACACACACACACACACACACACACACACACACACACACACACACACACACACACACACACACACACACACACACACACACACACACACATTTGAAGGCCATTTTTCCTTGCAAGAGCAGAGGTTAGCCTTGCAGGCCCTATGACAATCATGGCTCCCTTTTTGAGGCAATGTTTTTATGGCTGGATGCTCTTCCTGGCACCAACCTTTTAAAACAGATTAATTGTGCCGATAAACGACCCAAAACCAATTATATTCTTCCTGATGTACATATACACATTGTTAAAAGTAAATAATGACCACGAACAAAGACCTTTATAATGATGTAGGTTTAAGCCCTGCTTGAGAGAATGCCACAAAGTTGTTTGGGTGGTGTACAAGTTAAAAGATCGCTGCCTCGATCGCTGAGGCCGATCTTCATATGAAGTGCAATTGCACCACCGAGACAGGATACAGTCCTATCAGACCGGGGGAGACAATCCCCAGGGAAAGACACTAAGGCGTTTCTTTTAAACACCGGTTTATCTGGAGCAGCCTGGATTGAGAGATCTGTCAGATTGGAGTGGAGGCCTCAGATGTTTGAGGTCCACACAGAAGGGGAGAACGGAGGAGGTGCTGTTGGCAGGGTGCAGTAATGCGTGGAGGTGATGGGGGAGTAGGAGAGCGGGTGGGTTTGGGGGAGAAAGCTGGGAGGAGCGGGACAGGGGGAGAAATTGAGAGGGGTTGGATGAGTGGGAAGCTGAGATGGGATGGGATGAGGTGAAGTAAAAAGAGGTGGACATGAAGTGGAGGGATGCTGAAGAGGGGGACACAGCAACGTGTGTGGTTTGGAGGATGTGGGCATGTAAGAAATGACGAGGGAGGATACTGACATGAAGGTGTTTGACACCGATAATGGAAGAGAAGGGGAGTTCATGGTCATGGCCTCTGCAAATTGGACTTCTCATGATTCCCAATTTTGATATACGGAGACATACAGTAATACATCACGGGATGGGTGAGATGAATGGTTGTAGAAAGGATGGAGGAAATTAATGCTCTCGGTATAGGTGACGGTTGATGGACCAAGTATCCGAAAACATGGACCAACTTCTATCTTCTCATCCAAACTCTCTCTTCCTCATATGTGTTGACTTCAATTGTCATCATGCCAGTTGGCGAGGTGTGGGTACCTCTCTCACCTGTCATGGCACTTCAGCAAAAGCTTTCTGCGACTCATTGGGACTGACTCAATCGGTCAATTTCCCGACCCGGATCTCAACCAATGGTACCCCATCTCTTCTGAATCTGATTTTGACAAATGTCCCTGAAAATATCTGCTGTTCTTCCTCCGCTCCAATCGGTTCTTCTGACCACGTCCTTGTCAAAGTAAACATCTCTCTGGCTATTATCAAAGAACCACCTCAGCGCCGTCGAGCCTGGCATTTCACTCAAGCCGACTGGCAGGGTCTCCGAGCAGCCATCAAGCTTCGAGACTGGTCTCCCATCGCTACTTTCTCCAACATCAACTCATCCTGGGAATTCTTTCAAAGAAACTTGTTCTCCCTCATGCACAGATTTATCCTCTCTTGTCTTCAGTTGTCCTACCCTTCATCCTGCCCATGGTTCACTGAAGCTTGTGGCGAGGCAGTTGTCTTGAAACAACTTGCCTTTTCCTCATGGAAAGCAAACCCAACTGAGGGTAATCTCAGTTCCTTCAATAAAGTTCGGAACAAGTGTGTATCTACCCTCAGGAGAGCCATAAAACAACATCTTTCTCATCTCAAGTCTGAACTCTCAAACCTCTCTCCCTCCTCCAAATCCTGGTGGCATCTAATCAAATCTGTTTCTGGTGTATATTCCCCCTCCATCCCTCCCTTACCTTAAATGGCCGCACTGCTGATATCGCACATGAAAAGGCTGAATGCCTAAACTCGGTGTTTGCATCGGAATCGTGTCCAAAACCCATCACTTTCTGTTCCCACCTTACCCAGTCGCACCCAACTGTCCCTGGACTCTGTGTCATTCTCTCCTGACAAGGTGGCTCACTGCAGATCTGGGTAAAATCACAAACTGGTCCAACATGTGGAACATGTCTTTCAATCTGGACAAATCTCACACTCTCACGATGTCTCTCCAAAGGACTGTTTGGCAACCCCCCCCCCCCCATCCACTTTCTCAACAATCCTCTGGAAGAAGTCCTTTCTTTCAAGCTTCTGGGTCTCACTATCTGCCATGATCTTTCCTGGGAAAGCGACATTTCCAACCTGGCCTCCAAAGCCAGTCCTCCAAAGCCAGCCAGCCAGGAGGCCAACCTGGCCTCCTGGCCTCCACTGTGAATCCTCCGTCGTGCAAAGTCCTTCCTCAGCCGACCTGAGCTCCTGACCACATACAAAGCTTTCAACCGCAGCCTGATGGAGTACTGCTCTCCCCTCTGGGCTGGTGCTCCTGCCTCCCAACTTTCTTGGCTTCACGCTGTGGAAACCAAGGCATTTCGGATCATTGGTATCTCCTGCGATGAGGCTGTCTTTGGGCCTCTCACTCTCTCACAGCAGGCAGGTCAGTGGTCTTTCTGTCTTCTACTGTCTCTTCTCAGATCTCGCCCCCCCCCCCCCAGTTGTGTCTATTTGTCCCCACCATATTTCCACAGGGCGCTCAAGGTCCGCCAACAATCCCTTTCTGGTAAAACTATCAAAATCACGAATTGCTGCTCACCTTCACTTTTTAATTCCTCCTCACCTTCACTTTTTAATTCCTCCTTTTTCCCCACCTTTGGAATTTACCCCCACACTCCCTTCAATCCCATTTTTATCCCCCGCTGCGTGGCGGAAGGGGGATATTGTTGTCACCTGGGTCGTCCGTCCGTCCGGCTGGCTGGGCGTCAACATTTATAGCTGTGAGTGTGATAACTCATAAACTGTTCGCTATATCGATTTGAAATTTGGGGCACACATGTACCACCTGAAAATGAAGAACCCTATTGATTTTGGGCGTGGCCGGATCCAAGATGGCCGACTGGGGTGGCCATCTTGAAAAAAATGTTTCAATGGCAGGGGATTCCCCATCTGTGATGGGTATATTTTCAATGTCCGATCCAAATCCTCGATCTTTTCTACCCCTGTTAATCCACCCCAAACCCACCTCCTTCAAATTCCATGCTTTTCTTCCTGAAAGTCCCTGAAATGTCCATCTTGTATACCCTGTGTTCCCCGCCCCATCCCTCTCCCTTCCACATATCTCCTAATGTCTCTATTCCCCACTGTTTTGTCCTTCCCACTCCCATCCCTCTTGTCTCATGCCCCCCCTTGCTGTGCGTTGTGTGTGATCGCTCTCATACGAGCCTTGACAAGGTATACAAAAAAAAGAAGTGTTTGTGAGTGGGATCGGTTTGGAAAAGAAGAAGCGGAATTGATCATGATGAAGAAAAATAACACGTGGGATTTTCCTGGATGGAAAAATAAAGAAAGTGAAGCAATTTACAATGTTATTAAAAGCTTTTAAACAAGAAGTGTATAAATTCAATCTGGAGGTGTTGAGAAATGAAGAGATGAAGAACGAAAAAAGGAAGGAAACAGGCAGAATGAATGTGATTTCTTTGGAGTAAATTTTTTTTCTTCTTTCAAGCGAGGGAATAAGATAGCATTGAGGAATGTGAAAGGACAACACTTGGGATGAAGAAAGTGGGATAAGGCATAAGGCATGCGCCATTAGAGCAGAGACAGAGCTTGCACATCAACTAGTTGAGGCCTTTGCGAGTTGACCAAACACTCACATGGACATCGATACAATACACCACAAGGTACGGTTAAACACGGAAACCTGGACAAAAAACAACCAGCAACACAGTGACAAAAAGATAGAAAGACACAACTAATGTGGTCTGGAAAACTTAGCTTTGATGAACTGCAAGAAAGCACTGCTTGACCTAACGTTCAACACGCTCAGACCCAGAACAATTCCAGTTCCAACTGGCTTGATGTTTTTTTGAGTAAAGACTTATTGCATCTCTCTTTCTCTCTTTCTCTCTTTCTCTCTTTTTCTCCCCCTTTCTCTGATTTTGGTTTGATTCCCACGGCTGCTCAGATTTCTGAGCTGTAGAAATGGGCACCACCGGTTCGCCTCCTCGTCATTATGTTTATCCTTCATAGCTGATCCGGCCAGCCGCAAGTGATATGCGAACAGCCTGGGTGTATAAATTTGCTTGTATCGTCAGAGCTGCTGCCCAGGCAACCACATTCTGGGATATAGCAAACGGTGTAACCTGTTCTCGGAATTACAAAGAAGACCAGAACACTTGCTGCACACAATTTTCAACAGGATTTTGTAATTTGTTCAGGGTGGCAGCGATGACTCACTTCTGATACATAAAACCTAGGCGAGACAGCTCAAAGGTGACCACAAGTTCTATTTGCTTACAGGAATGCCATTATATGGTGCTCCGATATTATAGGATTATGGGACTTCAACCACTACATTTAAATCTGTGCTTAAGTAGTTTGTTTCAACATGGCTAAAATGTATTATTTGCTTTTTGAAGTTGTAAAGTGCTTTAAGATGGTTAACCTGAACTTTGTTGTATACAAAGCATTATTCCTCTTTCCTTCTCCACTCGTCATGTAGGCTGGCAGCCAAGAGCCAGTTTAACCCGTTCTTTGGTAGCCTGTTCCGCACAGCGCAGAACCCGACTTACTTCTCTCGGCGCCTCGCGCGCTTTGCTGACATCTACACCGCATCGGTGAGCTGCTTACTTGGTTATAGTCTCCAGCACATATTTTACCCCCGGCGGACTCCCTTGCAGCACGAGGGGATTCCTCCTTCTCCAGACCCCAGCTGGTTCAAGAGTTCTGATTGACTTGAATGGACAACAGCATTAATGCAATAACACTGTCATGGATATTCATTGTTATCTTATGAGATAATTTGCTATTAATTATACGATGCTTATGGAACTGGCAAGTGTGTTTTATTGACCAACTTTTCTTTTTCTTTTTTTTTTTCTATTTCTACATGTTTTACTTGCACTTGGGCTCATTTAATGTACCATTAATTGTCATTTCCATCGACACTAGAACTCTCAATCGATACAATTTAAATCAGTGTTTTTGTGAAACCTTATACAAAATTGACTCGATTTATAACTCCATCGTGGATTCGTGAATGTGGATCTCATTGTTAAATCTTTTAGCGAGAGCCATCTATCTTGATTCGGCCCCTTTTATGTTGAGGTTTTACATTTTAATTTCGTAACATCGGGGCATATTTTATTGCCCCACGTCAGGCCAGTGTATCTACTTACGGTTGCTGTGCTGAAAAGAAAGAAAGAAAGAAAGAAAGAAAAAAATGATTTGTGTTTTTATCAGAGAGGCGAGAGGGGTTGGGGGTAAGGCATAAGGAAGTAGAGGAACATCGAGCAATTTAACATACTCGTAGGAAAGAATTATTTTGGGAAGGAATACTCGTAGGAATGAATTTAACACACTGATGGGAATTTAACATGCCTTGTTAACTCTTACAACTGTGTTGGGCCACATGCCCGGTCTCTTAACACAAAAGCATTTTAGAGCAGTATTTTAGATTTTGTCACTGGCGCATCAAATTGAGTATTACTTTGTGAAGCCAACAGTGTTGTGACAGTCTGTTCGATTTTTAACTATATATATTTTGAAGTGTGGATTGTGTTAGACGTGCGTGCAGTGTATTTCTTTGTTTGTTTTTTTCCTCCTTGGTGGATTTGAATAATCTTGAGCAAACGCACAATTGCATGCGGTCAGTGCAAGTTCGGTATTTACGGTATGACATTGGCAAAGGATGGAATTTTTCTTTTTTCAATCTTATTGTAGTTGTATTATTTAATGACCAATCGGTAGATTTCTGCATCTTGCAAAAAATAGGAAAAAAAGAAAGACGCTTAATTCAATTATTTAGTAGATTAGAATCCATTCGATCTTTGCCCTTATATTTGGTATTTTATCCTTACCTGTAGGAAGTGGGATCAGGTTGTGTTGATATTGAGAGCAGTTGTGGAGAAAGTTGTTTACTTGCTGAACATAATTGTATTGGCCCTTTATTTTAGTCTCATGACTGTGATGGTCCACGACAGAAATGTATGAGGGTATTAACAAGTTTGTGTGATTCTACAGCATGTTGTTTACACATTCATTTGTATTTTGAGAACTTCAAAAAGCAAATTGCTGCATGTGTCAGTGCTGCCATTGTTCTCAATTTGTGTGGGGAAAAGGGGGCCATGTGATAAGTCTGAAGTATTTCCACAGGGTTTTGTCTTTAAAAAATAAATACAGATATCGAAGTTCATGGAAAAGCAGAACAATTTAGAGTCGAAGGGGGGAGGGTGGGTAAACAATAGAAACAAAAGGGCAAAGGGGATACAGAAGGGTGTGTGTGTGTGTGTGTGTGTGTGTGTGTGTGTGTGTGTGTGTGTGTGTGTGTGTGTGTGTGTGTGTGTGCGTGTGTGTGTGTGTGTGTGTTAAAGCTCAAATTTAAAAATGGGAGAGACCATAGGGTGGCTGTGGGCAGTAGACTTGAAGTCTTGAAAGGAAATGAATGAGCCAACGGACTGACTCGGGAATATGGTTACACATGCCAGAGAAGAGGGGTGGGATGAGTGAATAGAGGCATGATTGTATAGTTTACACTTGAGGAGCATAACAATGTAATATAAGGGTTTCTGGTAGAATGTGTGTGACATGAAGGTGCTGGGCAAAGAGGTCAGGAGTGCAGAAGAAGAAAGACGAGAATAGAGTTAGTAGAAGACTGCAAGGCAACCAACCTGCCTCCAGTGAGCAAGAATCTCATTGGCTAACATTTTCAAAAGTAGGGTGGAATGCCAGACTGAAGCCAGTGCTCGTGAGATGTCCAACAGATCGCCCTGACTTCCTGCTTAAGATTGAAGGCATCCATAGCACGTCTGGGTTGAATTGCCTGAATGAAAGCCAAACTGATAATAGAGTTCTTAGACTTGGAGAAGAATAGTCTTGAGGTCTGTTGCAATGATCGATTTCATTGACTTTATCTGATAGGGAGGAGGTTGATTGGTCTTCAGTTGAGAGGGGCAGTTTTAACACCACGAGCAGAGTAGCCACCCTACGAGCGATCTTGTTCCAAGCATGCAACACGTTCTTCTGACAGACCTTTATTTGGGCGGTGTATAGGCAACTGACAGCTGCCTCAACCGCTCAATCGCTTCTAAAAAAAAAAAAACCCAGGGTTGCGTGCAAGAAGCAAAAACATACCTCGTACTTATAATTCAAAACACTTCACTGCACTGGAAAATGTGGAGACAGGAATCCATCCATCGGGACCATACTCTGTGCAGAGCATTGGTGCTGCCTAAGCAGTCTCCTTGGCTATTGGGCACAATCCTAGACGGGTCGCCACTGCGACACAGTATACCAGCATGCTGGCACTCATTTTGCCGACCTTGGAAGGATGACGGGTAGAGTCAACCCCACTTGGTATTAATTCAAGAGCTGAGGAGGATTTGAACTCAAGTTCCTAGGATCCCAAGCCCACCACCCGAACCATTAAGCCAACACCAGGCATGAGACAGGAATACTGTACTGTAAATGGTGGAGACTTGTGATATCCTCCTCCAATTGGAGGCGGCACTACACGATACGCATTTCCATAGAAAATTTGCGTCTCTTCCCCCCACTCCCCTCCTGACCACTGGCAAAGATAAAAACACCCCTTTACATTCATTGGGATCTTGCTGATCTTTTGTAGCTAGTCTGGATGTAATCGGCCCAGAACTGTAGGAGGAGTAGTGCGACAAACAAACACACACTGGTCCCTGAATTAATGTAAGGATTCCTATGAATTAATGTAACATTCATGAATTTCCATGATTTAGGCCAATTTCCAGAAATTTTCTGAGATGACGTAGAAAAGAGGATTTGCAATAGCAGATGAAAATGAATGTGATTGATAATTTTTTTTTTTTTTTTAATAGTTGGCTGCAATATAGGCCCTGATAAGGGGCCATCCATTAATGATGTTCGTACCAGGTGGAAGGGGGGACCAAATTGGAAAAAAAAAGTCCACAGAGTCGAGACTCATGGAAGAGCTAGAAACCGAGAAGCAAGAATGGAACAAGATGAAACAAAACACAAGGAACAGGTAGAGAGAGAGGGTGGGAAGGAGGGACACAAA
>NC_140970.1:81162491-81172491 GCF_056783735.1 Eptatretus burgeri | reverse complement strand
CCATTTGTATGTATGTAATAAAATATGGCTCCTGATAACAAAACTACGTTTTCTGCAATCCTTTAAAAACAGTTGTCACCTTTTAATACAGACGAGCCGAAACCCCGCCACAGACGGAGCACAAAATTGGTCCTTCACTCTTAATATATAGATAGAAGATACAATGTTTCTTGTTACATTTTTTGTGCCAAATTCACATTCTGAGGTAGTCAGCATGTGCAGAAGAGGGTTTTACATTGCAGACGCTATTTTCGAAGAGTGGAATTACACCTCTCAGTGGTAACGGTCTATCGACAAGACGTAATGACGTCAGCGAATGACCGATGATGTCATGACGTCCTGACGCCTCTCAGCGGTGACGTCACACGTCGCCATGTAAAACGAAAAGTGTTTATTCTGCTTCAGAGTTGAAAGTTGACTCTTGCCACTATGTGCGATGCACTCTTACAGGTACGAAGTTTCTTTCAGTCCAGGTCACAGTACCAAGAAAAACGTGACGCGACCGCGAGGAGAGCACAAAATTGGTCCTTCAGTATTAATATATAGATATTACATGAACGCATCAATGTTATATCCTCACGTTTAAGCTGTCCAGCCTTGGTGTGAATCCTGACCCAGCTATAAATTGTCACCCTGGTGTTTCATCGGCAGGGTGATTCTCAATGTGTGTGTCATCCCTTGGATGGACGTTAAAATGGGTGTCCCATCTGCCAGCATTCGTTGGTGGACGTTAAAGATCCTACATTGTCCCAGTTGAAAAATGAGTGAGCTAGTGCCGGCACCATAAATGGATTAATAATTTCTGTCCTCGCTTACTGAGTTTTAGTGGCAACCCAACCAGGATTGTAGCTTTGGCCAAAAAAAAAACATTTGTTTCCTATTGCACGGCCAAAAAAAAATTGGGGAGGTAGGTAGGGAATTTTTTTTTGTCTTTTTTTTTTGCCATGAATACATTCATACAACTCAATTAAAAATGTTTCTTTTCCTTGGTGGTAATGCTGGTGGTGGTGGTAGTGGTGTGGTGGTGGTCGTGTGGTGGTAGTGGTGGTGCACTCGACTTGTTAAAATGCACTTTATTCTGTCTTAAATTTCTCTACATGTTTAACAGTGCATGCATGCTGAAAATATGCATTGTTTATTAATATATATATATATATATATATATATATATATATATATATATATATATATATATATATATATATATATATATATATATATATATATTAAAAGTTTAACAGCAAGTCGAGTGCATTTTTGCAAGTCTATTGCACCACCACTACCACCACCATCACTACTGTCACCACCATCACCACCACAATAGATGAAACTATCCGTGAAAAGACCAATCCACAAAGCAGTCCTCGTGCGTGTTTGACTTGGTCGCCGCCATTTTGAAACTCTCACTGACGTAACACTAGGGATTCAAAATGGCGGCGCCCTAGTCCAAATTGTCAACAAAAATCGTAGGGTTGCATATAAAAGCAATGGGGCGGTAGGAAACCGGAAACAAACTCCTTTTTAGGTCATCTCTACAGAGATGACCTAATAAAGCGGACCAAATGTCCGTACGTCCGTCAATTTTTCTTTCAGATCTTGATGAAACTTAGTATGTGGGTAGAGGTCGATGAGTGTTGCACAACGATATAACTTTTGTCCGGGTTCAAGGTCAGTGACGAGGTCACGCAAGTTATAAAAATCGCCATTTTCAAAACCTATCTAGTCTGCCGTTTTACAAGATATTTGGCAACTGTTTATTGATTATGATAGTAAAAAATATCTTGTATCTAACCGGACAGATTTTTGAATTTCCTTCCCGTTTGATCGTCATGTGATCTGAAAGATGGCCAAAAACGCCGATGCGATTCGCAAAGAAGGAAGGAAGGAGAAATGAAATATAAATATAAAACACATTTTTAGCCTTTTCTATTTATACATTTTCCGCCGAAGGTGCAAAAGTTTCAAAACCCGAAATGTAAATGTAGGCATTTATTTTCAAAATATAATTTCGTGCGCGCGCGCCAAAATGCCGAGTCATCTTTAACCAAACTGCGCAGTAGTCCGGTCATGGCGTCTGAGCAGTGGCCAGCGTGGTTCAGATTGACTGTGGTTTCTGGGGCGAACGTGATTGTTAAGAAGTATGTCGGCAGTATAAATTCGAGTGACTGTATTGGTGATTTAATCACGGAACATCTTGACAACGAATATTCTGGCCGAACGATTGCATCAATTCAGTGCATCAGCAGGGATGATTCGCAGGCTCCTCCCGATCGTGCCGATATCTAACATAATCACCGGTGGACATAGGGCTGCAGGCTGTGGGGTGAGGCCACAGATCCCGGATGAGGGGATAAGTGATAAATTATGCGACATGCTTCGGGCTTTCTGATTAATATATCAATGAGTACATTCCATAATTAATGAATTAATAATTAATCAATCTGGCATACAAAATGTTTTTTCAGACCTGACATGTTACTTTGTGCAGTGTCACGAAACTTCTGTGGAATTAATAATTAATGAATTAATAATTAATGAATCTGGCATACAAAATGTTTTTTCATACCTGACATTGTGCAGTGTCACGAAACTTCTGTGGAATTAATAATTAATGAATTTGCTAGCTCTAACGATTTTTCAAACCTCAATATCTCTATAAATACTTGACCAATTTTCATTCTGAAAGTTGCATTATAATCAGTGAAGAATAATCTACAGGATTATCATAATCTCCGAGAGCCAAGCCTATTTTTTATCGTTTTTTTTCCTACAACCGGAAATGAAATTTCCCCAGAGAGTGGACGGACCGGAAAACCACGTATTGCACTTACTGGTGATTCTGATATGTTAATCCGGGTACTAAATGAACAATACATATTTATTAATTATGTCATTAGTAGTATTATCCGAGTGTATATCTGTGAACTATTTCAATCTAAACGGTTAGTTTGGACTGTTTCGCGGTTACCTGAACTGAACATTAAGAACTTGTGGTATTATAGAGATGACCGTCACCCCCACACGGGGGTAATTTTTTTGTTTGGCCTTAGTAACTGCTACAGCAGCACCAACACTCTGCATAGGGCATGGTACATGATAATGACGATCAACTTTATCGCGGGACATACAGTGCCTAAAGAAAGTCTACACCCCCTTTCAAAATTTTCACCTTTTGTTCCTTGTGGCCTAAAATAAAATTGCATTAAATCAGACTTCTCCCCCTTTGTTTACATATCGTAACCCACAACTTCCAAGTGAAGAAATTCGACATTTCAAAAAATTAATTATCGAGAAGGACACTTGGTAGAGCGCAAACCTCCACCACGTAATTAGTAATCCACGAGAACATATCGTGCCCAATACATTTTTGAAACGTCATGCTACACAGGACTATATTGTTTTTGGCCCAATCCCTCAATGGTGAAGAATCACTTTGAAAATTAAATAATTCTCGGATCCAGATCCGGATTCGGATCTTCACCAAAATCGAATCGATTTGCCCTTGCGACACACCCAACCTGTCCCCCAAGTTTCATCCGAATCCGTTCACAACTTTTTGAGATATCTGCTATATATCGTTTTGGCCCCATCTCTCAATGGTGAAGAATCACTTTAAAAATTCTAGTGGTCGGATCCGGATCCTGATCTTCACCAAAATCTAATCATTTCATCCTTGTCATACACCCAACCTGCCCACAAAATTTCATCCATCCACAGCTTTTTGATATATCCTGTACACAAACAGACAAACAGACAGAAAGGGGTGAAAACATAACCACCTTCACCTTCAGTGGCAGAGGTAACAAGAAAGCATTCCAAAATGCAACGCCCATCCATATCAGCTTTGTACTCCAATTAAACTTGGACAAAAACAACAGCTAAAACATATTTCTCATTTACAAAGCACTTTCTAACCGCTGAGTGATATTAAAGATCAGTACTTTCCGGGTGATGTAGAAAGCTGAAATTTTGCGTGCCGATGGATATCGAAGTCTGTACACCGGGAAAAATCACAGAATCGGACAACACCCATAACTAAAAACAAATAAATGAAGAAAAAAATGCAGGTGAGTGAACTGAGGTAAAAATAATAAAAATAGGTAAAAACAGGTAAAAGTACAAAAGTAGAATATCTTGGTTGGATAAGTGTCTACCTCCCTGAGTTTAATACTTGGTGGAAACACATTTGACAGCAACTGCAGCTGTGAGTCTGTGGGAAGGGTCTCTACCAACTTTTCACACCTTCATTCTTCTGCACAAAACTCTTCAAGCTCAGTCAAGTTGCATGGGGAGCATTGATGGACAGCAATCTTCGTCATGCCACAGATTTTCGATTGCATTTAGGTCGGGGATCTGATGGCCACACAAGGACATTTATCTTTTCTTTCCTTAGCCATTCCAGTGGAGCTTTGGCTGTGTGTTTCGGGTCGTTGTTCTGCTGAAATGTGAACTTCCGACCCAGTTTCACATTCATGGCCGACTCCAGCAGGTTTTCATCAAGGATTCTCCTGTACTTTTCACCATCCATTGTTCCTGCTATCCTGACAAGCTTGCCAGTCCCTGTCGATGAAAAGCATCCCCAATAACGTGATGCTTCCACCATCATGCTTGACATTAAGGATGGTGTTGACTTGGTGATGTGCAGTGTTCGGCTTGCACCAGACGTAACGCTATCAATTTAGATCAAAAGGTTCAATTTTTGGCTCGACTGACAACAAAACTTTTCTCCACATTCCTGCAGTATCGTTAAGATGCTTTTTCACAAACTTCGTATGAGCTTTTAGATGTGTCTTTTTCAGTAATGGCTTCTTTCTTGCCATCTGTCCATGGAGACCAACTTTGTGAAGGGAACAGGATATTGCTAATTGATGAACACTGACCTCCATCTCTGAACATAGAGCCTTGCAGATCTTTCAACGTCATTGGATTCACAGTGACATTCCAAACCAGTTTCCTGCTTGCTCGGCTGCTGAATTTGGATATGCGACCTGATCTGGGTATTCTGGGTGGTATGATATGTCTTCCATTTCTTAATGATGGATTTCACCATACTCAAAAGGATAATGAGTGACTTTGAAATCTTCTTGTGACCCTCTCCTGAATGGTGCTTCTCCACCACTTTATGTCTGACTTCTTTGAAATGCTCCTTGGTCTTCATGTTTGCCTTTTCGTTAACCAAATGAGTTGCACCTTAAAATTCCTCGAAGTGGTGGAGTTTAATTTTTAAGTAAAACCACTGATTACACTTATTTTGTAACCTTTCAAACAAACAATTTGCTCTTGAATTGATTTAGGATTAATTAGGCAAATGGGTCGAATGCTTATGGAAGGAAACAGGAGACCAAGAAGGAACCCAAAGAAGTAAAGAGCAAAGAAATGATGGAGTCATCAGGAGGAACCTGGATAGGATTCGGGTTTCAGCAGCTACTCCACTTCCATAAAACTCATTCAGACGTAGCCAAGTGAGCCTAACAGAAACATTTCTGCAAGAATTCACTTCTCAGAGAGACGGATAACGAAAGAGAGGAATGGAGAGTAAAAGGGATGAAAGAGAAGAAAAAGCAGGATTTAGAATGAATAAAGAGAATTATGAAGAGGAAAAAAATCTTAAGAAATATGAAAGGAACAAAGAGGTCGGGAAGAACCCGGACTGATAGATTTCAGCAGTTACTCATCAGGCTGGAACGCATCAACATGTACAACCTCCCAGAGGTCCGTTCAAACTAACGAACAGAAGTAACACAACTGAGAATCATCGGATTTTCTGTTTATCTAAATTATTCACATATTTTATCTGCATTTTCTCGCTTTATCACTTTGGAGTAGTTTGTGAAGACTCTTTATATCAAGTTTGATTTGAAAGCATCATGAAATGAGCTCGGGTGGCATCAAAATGTGAAATCTTTGGAGAGGTGGGGTGAATACTTTTTCAGGCCACAACATCTTGGAAATGTGACCACCGCAGCTTTAACATACAGTACACAGGGCAAATTTAGAGTGTCTCATCTTACAAATGATCCCTGTGATGTGTGCGCTAAGTTTCATACTTGTATCATAAAATGCACAATACTGCCCTGTTGGAGCACTTTTACCTGCACGAGCTAGACTATCAGTCAAAGTTCCCTGTATACCTCCAACAGGTAAAATGCAAAGCAGAACAGCTTGAGCTGACCTCTTCCTCAGACAGGTAGTTTACTCTAATGGGACAACAAGTGTAAAGGCTAAAGTCCACCACCAGGGATCACTCTCACGTCCCGTATAGCATCAGCCATCAGGACTCCCTCCTCCCTCGCAGGTGCCTTGCACGTCCCCGCTGGAGGCGCTCGAACACGCGCACGCGCACTTCCCCCATGCGGCCGCTCCAGTTTCAGAGGCGTCGTTAGTGACGGGGAGGTGGTGGGTGAAACCACTCCAGCTCATGGCAGCAGCATCAGCGGCTATTTCGTGTCCTCACTGTCGGAACGAACCCACCGGAGGCTAATCGTGGAGGGCGAAGGTGCAGGTAAGAATGGGATAAGCAGTAGTTGGTTCATAGATCTACCAATTTAGATGATAAGGACCCGTTGCTCAGGGTGATTGTGCAATATGGTATGTAGGCTACGGCTTTGGTGATTCATTGAGAAATGCTCATCATACCGATCATTCGTTCCTTCCCATCCGGAGTGGCATTCCTGTGCAAATCGCAAATTTTATTTATTTATTACCTTGCACTGATTGTGGCGTCATTTCGGAAACGGTCAGTTACGAAGGTTTAAATGAGCGGGTTATGGTCACGAGGCCTCTGTGATCCGGGACAGGTGTCTAATCCAACGGCGCTTGCGGTGCTGCACCGGAAAGTACACCTGTCGGTCCCGGGGTGCACGCTCCCACTCCGGTGTGTCGTCACCCACACACGTGTATGCTCCAATGAATTCATTCGCCTCCACAAATGTTTTTACCACCGATCATCTGTCAGCGGCTGGCTGTGGCTCCCGTAGAGTTACAACGAACTCTTCTTGCCAAGTCAGCATTTTGCCTTGATTGTTATCCCATTCGCCTTGGATTCCTCTCGATAATTGCGCTGCTTACGTATTTTATACACGAAAAAAAGCCTACCTGTGCACGGGCGGTGTTCAAAAAGTTCTCCGAACGAGATCCTCGCAATGATCCAGGACATGGCAACGCTTTTTTACTTTTCAAGTGTATATATATATATATATATATATATATATATATTTTTTTTTTTTTGATGAAAAAATATTTTCCTTCTATTTGTTATGGATTGGCAGGATGATCTGGAGGTGTGCACACTCGCTTCTGAGCTGTCTGCCCTGGGTTCGAATCCCGACCCGATTATAAACTGTCATCCTAATACTTTGCAGGCCGGGAGATGTATCCATGTGTGTGCCATTCCTCGGATGGACGTTAAATTTGGGCATCCTGTCTGCCAGCATTAGTTGGTGGACGTTTGCAGATCCCCTGGTGTCCTTCGCAAAGAGCTATCGCTGGTCTACCCTGGCCGAAGATTGTAACCCCAGACAATGAACTGTTTCATCAGAATCGACGCTCATTATGGAACATGGTACATGAACGAATTGTTATGTCTATACTCCTGCAGACACAGCTTTAGTGCTGCTGTGAAATAGTCTCGTGAAAAGGAATGAACCTTCCCAAAATGTGGTTTGCCACTGCCTTCTCAGCATTACCCAGGGCAGGAATTTGTGATTTGTTCAGGGTGCTGGACATAACTCACCTGCTCTTCATGAAAGACACAGTCGGTTATTTGACGTTCCCAGATCATGTTAGCAGATGGGATACCCAGCTTACCGTTCATCTTGACGGTGCACTTTGTGACACAACAGCCTGCCTGCGAAGCATCGATCTCATAGATTTTGTCATGTCCAGGAATCCAACCCAGACATCTGCTCCCTCTGAACTATATTCTCAGCCCTGTCAAGTGGTAAACAAAAATAAACAAAAGTCTTTTGTGTAATCAGTTGAACCGAAAGAAAAACTTCTGTTCATCCAGTCGAAAACCGTTAAAACCAGAACTGTACTCAGTGGAGTGCGTACCTCTACCATCTTGAACAGTTTACGTTTTGTAGCCCACTGGTAGACCTGATCCGGATCTCAACAAAAATCGAATCTGTTTGTTCTTGTCACCGAACCAACTCATCCACCTCGTTTTGTTATAGCTCGTCCACAACCTTTTGAGATATCAAGCTATACATAGTTTTTGGCCCCATCTCTCAATGGTGAAGAACCAGTTAAAAATTTCTCCGATCCGGATTCGGATCTTCACAAAAATCGAATCAATTAGTCCTCGTCACATGCCCAACATGGCCACCAAGTTTAATCCGAATCGGTCCACAATGTTTTGAGATATCGTGCAACATCGTTTTTTAGCGCCGTCGCTCGATGGTGAAGAATCAGTTAAAAATTAAATAATTCTCGTATCCAGATCTGGATTCGGATCTTCACCGAAATCGAATCAATTCTTCCAAGTTGCATTCACAACCTGTCCACCAAGTTTCATGTGAACCCATCCATAACCTCTTGAGATATTGTGCGATGGATCATTTTTGGTCCAATCTCTCAATGGTGAAGAATCACATAAAATTCTCAGATCTGGATCCGGATTCGGATATTCACCAAAATTAAGCGTTGCCGTCCTTGGCCGGTCACCGACACACGCACAAAAAAAATTCAGAACGATTACTTGAAAACTGTGGCCAAAAATCATGTGAGAAACAAACAGGCAGACAGACAAACAGAAGACAGACAGACAGACAGACAGACAGACAAATACTACAGACCAACATACTTGGCGAAAAAATTTTTTTGCCAAGTAACAAACAAAGTGGGGTGAAAACATAATCTCTGTCCACCTTCGGTGGTGCAGGTAACTGATTTATTTATTTATTTATTTGTTTGTTTGCCTCCTGTGGCTGCTTGACTGCATCATTTTTTGGGGGGCCCAGCTGTGCCCCTGATTGAATGGCCCCATTTACCAGTAAGCTGGTACTCATTTTGCTAACCTCAGAAGGATGACAGGCTGAGTCATCCATGACAGGCTGTCATCCCACGTGGTGTTAATTCAACGCACAAATATGGCTTGAACTCAAGACCCTGTGATCATAAACCAGACACTTAAACCATGAAGCCAACATCAAGCTATGCACAGGTAACTAATCTTTAGCTTTGTGTGTGTTAAAAATATCAAGTGTATTTGTTTGTCTGCCAGAACCATGATACTGCATACTTGTTTGTGCCTCACCGTAAAGGCAATGCACTCATGTTGTTATTTTGCTGATTGCTTTGGCTAATATGTGATCCAAATATGTACTAATTACTTGGTCGTGGGAGGAGGGAGTTGCTGATAGGAAGTGTTCTGGCAAGTTTGTGGTGTGGTGGTTGTCCTCCGTACCCAAATAAGGTTGTTCACATGAAACGTGCGAACTACTTGGATAATGATCAGTTACGGTGTGGAATCTGAACCCGAGACAGGAACCCCAATCTACAACACCAGGCGGTCGAACCGGGTGCCATGGAGATTCTAACAATAGCAGACCACTTGCTTTCCACATTCCAGGCAGGAATTTGTGATTTGTTCAGGGTGCTGGCGATGTGTCGCCTAGTCTTCACGGAGGACACACTGGGTTCTTGAACATTCAGCAGCGAATGCCACCACATGGGACACCCAGTTTAACGACCATTCTCGGGAGGACACAAGCATTGATGAATCAACCTCCATGCCAAACACCGGGATGACAATTCATTACTGAGTCAAGGTTCAAACCCAGGCGAGACAGCCCTGAGGTGAGTGCACGTACCTCTAGGTGGAGGCTATCCTACCAGCCCATAAGCGAGAACTGTACTTATACAGAGTATTTACATTCTCATTATCCTAGCATACTGTATCTAAGGGTTGGGGTTAGGGAGTTAAATATGGGGGTAAACATGTCTTCAATGCCAAGTGTTTAATAAGTACATGTTTCATTACCCTGCTGGGTCCTCCCTC
>NC_140970.1:81154991-81157491 GCF_056783735.1 Eptatretus burgeri | reverse complement strand
GCGTGTCTGTCTGTCTGTTTGTGACTCTCTCCGGAGCATAGCTCCGTGACGTTTGATGCGATCTTGATGAAACTTGGACACAAGCTAGATATCATGGTCTAGTTGTGTCTTTTTGTATGAGGGGCGTCCCACGCCCCTTGGAAATGGAGCCACGCCCACTTGAACTTTTTATTTATTTATTTATTCTCAAATTTTTTTTTCTTGCAATTTCATTTTCTAGAAGCTGTGCGTAATGTCCATAAGTACAACATATAAAAAAATCCGATTTGATTTGGTCAATTTTGACGGAAGAGATAGGTTTTTACGGTTGGGCTTCCTCAATAATTCCCGCGAACCATCGTCGCCTCCCGGCTTGTTTATTTTTCTTTTTTTTTTCTCGATTTTTTTTCTCGCAATTTCATTTCCGAGAAGCTGTGCGTAATGTCCACAAGTACAACATATTAAAAAATCCGATTTGATTTGGTCAATTTTGATGGAAGAGATGGGTTTTTACGGTAGGGCTTCCTCAAAAGCTTCCACTAACTCAATTGTACCTATCGTGGCATTGTTCAATAATGCCCGCGAACCATCGTCGCCTCCCGGCTTGTCCAATCATTTTTAGCTCGCCTGTTCGAAGAACAGAGAGCGACAGCGATACCCCCAACGTGAGCGTGAGTGTGAAAATGTTAAATTTTTTGTATTACGGAAAAACTCCTCGACGGATTTCCATGAAACTTGGTGGGGGGGTTAGGTATGGTCCAAGGATCATGCCATTAGATTTTGGACTTGGTCACCCCCCCAAAAAAAAATTGTTAGAGGAATTTTTTTTTGCATTTCTACATGTTTTAAGTGATTAGGATTTCGACGAAACTTGGTGGGGGGGGGGGGGTTAGGTATGGTCCAAGGATCATGCCATTAGATTTTGGACTTGGTCCCCCCCCCCAAAAAAAATTGTTAGAGAAAATTTTTTTTTGCATTTCTACATGCTTTAAGTGATTTCCAACCCCCCCATCCAAAAAAAAATTGTTAGAGAAAAAAATGTTTTCTTTTTTGCATTTCTACATGTTTTAATTGATTTCCAATCCCCCCCCCCCAAAAAAAAATGTTAGACAATTATAAAAAAATATTAATTATTAGACTCGTTTTTTAAAAACGATAAATGTATAAACAGGCGAGCATTGGGTGGCTTTGACACCAACTCTGGTTTTCATTGGAGTAATCTTTAATGGAATCATACTGTATTATATTTTATATTCAGATAAAAAAATTCTGAATTTTCCAAAAAACAGGCTGGACGACATTGAATGAGACTCTCCTGGAATGATGTATGGTGAATAATTTTTGCTGGAGGATGCAAAACTCTCAAGGCAACGGCAAGCTCTCCACATCCGATGATAATGAACTGTCTGGACATGTTACAGGAAAAAAACAAAAACATAATTGACTATCAGATCGTGTTACACAAACTTCCATGGTGATTCCTAATGTGGAACGGGAGGGAAACCAGCTGCTGGTCAGCATGGCATGAAGCTAAAGCCAGAGATTACAAAACTTGTCATTTGACTAGTGATTTCATGATTTCATCGCCGGACCACACATTAGGAGAGAAGAATGACAGACGTCAGTGATTGCAGTCACATAGTGCATCAAAATGATTAAAAAAAATTTTTACAATGAAAAAGGTGACCCACAAACTTAAGTTGAAGAAAATGATGAAAAAATGCCAAATTTGGAAAACGGAATGTTGAAAGGTTGCTTAGCAACAATGCAATACGTGAGCAGTATTTGCAAGACGGTGGAAATTCACATAAAAGAAACGAGAGCAAAAGGATGAGAGCATGTCAAAAAAACAACTTATGGAATGAATGAAAAGACTTGTGTGGAGTAGTTCAAGCAGTTGTACCTAAGAAGAAACCAAGCGCAAAACAGAAATGGATGATCAAGAAAATCCTGAACGTGATATGAAAGTGGAAGCAAGCTCAAAAGAAGGATGCGAAATATGAGGAGATAGACACCGAGAACAGATTATGTGACAAAACAAAAGAAAAATGGATGAATGGTCGATCTGTGGAGTTGTGAATGAATATTTACAGAAACACCACAACCTGAAAGTGAACATTAAGAGGTCTTGCAATAGAACTGGGTTGGTAAAGGATGCCAAAGGGACCATTTTGGTGGAGACTGATGTGATCATAAAATGGTGACATTAGTATTTTGGATTTTTTTAGGTCTTTGGGGTCTTCAGGGTCTTTTTGAGTCTTTGGAAACTTTTGGGTCTTCAGGATGCCTGGTGTTGGCCTAATGGTTAGGGTGGTCGGCTTGGGATCCTAGGGTCCTGAGCTCAAATCCTGCTTGGCTGTTGAATTAATACCAGGTGGGGTTGACTCAGTGTGTCATCCTTCTGAAGTTGGCAAAGTGAGTACCAGCTTTCTGGTATGATTGAACCATTTGAGTATCCTGTGTTGGAGTGGTGATCCATCCAGGATTGCGTCCAATAGCCCAGGAGACCGCTTTGGCAGCA
>NC_140970.1:81134991-81149991 GCF_056783735.1 Eptatretus burgeri | reverse complement strand
AGCTGTTAGGGTTAGGGTTAGTATTAGGGTAGCTAACACTAACCCAAACCCTAACCCTAACAGCTTGGCGTAGCGGAGGTAAACAGTGCTCGGGGCAAAGTGGAAATTTGCGTCCCCCGTAGGCCTTAAACGAGTGGATTTGAATGGAAAATCCCATAAGGGATATCGATTTATCGATTTTTTTTTTTTTTATTTTTTTTTTTTTTTTTATTTTATTTTTTTTGAATATCGGAAGTTATGGAAAAAAATTTATAGCCAATGACCTAAGTTGGACCAAAAGCCATTATCGTACCAAATTTGAATGGAATCCATTGGAGTTTGTGAAAATGCATCAAAACAAATTTTGAGGGGCCTCTTCAGGAAGACAATAATATTGTTACGTTTGAGGGGGGGGTATGCATTCAAAGGGTAATTAGGATGTTTATTTAGGTATGCCATGCTGTTCGAGTTTACCAGGATCTCGATGTAATAAGTAGCAATTCAGTGATGATAAGTTGTCTAGTAAATGTTCATTTCTTCAAGGGGGGAAATGATAAATGTCACGTAATTAGATAGGGACACGGGATAGGGTAAGTGTCTGCGTAAACCCCTTTTGGTATTCTCTTAAGACTGGCCGTGACGTCACAGGACAGTGCAGCGGATGGCTCCGCCCCGTGATCACGATTGGCGGAAGGCGATGGCGGTGGGCCAATAAACGGCTCGATTGGAAGTGATGAGGACCAAGGATAAAAAGGTTCTGTTCGGGGTCGAAAAGGAAGAGGAAGAAGATTACAACCAAAAGATCGTGTTTTTTTGGTGGGGAGGCTGTTGCGCGGGGAGCATCCTTGTTGTTGTGCTGATTCGATCGTGTTCTTGATCGTGTCTTGGAGCCTTGCTGAGCCTCGTGCCTCACCTTGGTTGGCTCTGGGGTTTTGCTGACTCGGAGTACGGGGTCGAACGGCGGGCGGACCTGCCTCCCTCTCCTGCTCGCAACTTGGCGCCAGAACTGGTTCCCTGGCGGCAGTGAGCGGACTTGGGCCAAGACCAGGAGGTCGACAGCACCACGGTTTCTCCTGCCCCCCCTGACGAGAGCTAGGCCAGCTCGTCCGACGCCGATCTAGGGACAGTTGCGTCCACACCACGGTCCAGCCTGACCACCAGAAATAGCTACGTTTTGTGTGTGTGTGTGTGTGTGTGTGTGTGTGTGTGTGTGTGTGTGTGTGTGTGTGTGTGTGTGTGTGTGTGTGTGTGTGTGTGTGTGTGTGTGTGTGTGTGTGTGTGTGTGTGTGTGTGCTTGGTGCCTTAGAGGGATTGAGAACTGTATATTCATTGGAATTGTCTGTGTTTTTCCCCACGCCCGATCCTGCACCATCCCATCGAATCGCCCCGGATCCCTCTTCTTGCCGAGTCTTGTTATTTCTGGTAATAATAAAAACAAATAAACATCATCAACTCAGTGAAAAGTGACTCGTGCCACCTTCCTCGTCCCGTTTGCGGTAGAGCGATTAGAACCGCCATGTTTGGGTTATAAATAAATAAACCGCCTCCATCGTTTCGGCTCATTCTACGTTGGCGGGACTGTTCAAGTCCCGTGGACGTCACAATATCATTAGTATATGTGCCAAATCTTGTTTCATTTCATGCAGTAACAAAAATCTGATGGTGGAACAAAGAAAGGGGTGTGCCGAAATATTAATATAGATACACACCAATACAATAAGACCCTGATCATTCTTGGAAAATTCCGCAAATGTCGGGTTTTCACAATATATTATGGAACCAGGGTCAGGCTTGTGTGGGGAGGGACTTCTTGGACTCTTTCCGACCTCTGGCCCTGGAAGCCACCGTACTGCGGATAAGTCCATGGCCTGTCGGATTGTCATGCAACACCGATTTATTCCTCCAAACCTGGCAAGATCCTCGCTCTGAGATGCGTTGCCTTTTCCGGTGGTTTGGTTATGTCAATTGAGGTACCTACCTTCAGTGTGCACCCATCTGTTTATTATGTATGGCTGAGCAGAACCATGAGTACACACTGGCGCATCGCAGAGCCAATCAATGGGGCAGAACTTCCTGTTTATCTAGTCTTGCACACTAAAACGAGCCAATGGAGGAAAGGATGAAAGCAAGCAGGTTGGAAATATTTAACAGTTCCGCAAGTACACTTATTCAATCAGCACAACAAAGCAAGTGCTATTCAATCAGCGAGAGCATGTATTTATTTACAATGGCAATCATAAGCATGTATTTACAATGACAATCATAAGCATGTATTTACAATGGCAATCATAAGCATGTATTTACAATGGCAATCATAAGCATGTATTTACAATGGCAATCATAAGCATCTATTTACAATGGCAATCATAAGCATGATTTTACAATGCATGGACTGAAATAAGGTAGAGGAGAGTATGAGAAGATTAGAGGAAGAGTGAAGTATTTCAATGACTCCTGGCTTAAACATGAACAATATGTGCCTATGTTGGGCACAAAGTGAAGGAGAGGGAAGAGTAGGGGTGAAGAGGGATAGAGGGAATGTTGATGTGGTGTCAGAATGTGGTGTGAAGTGGTGGGAATCACTGGGTTCTCATGCGGCTGTCTGCCTTCAAATTCTTGCACTCGCCCACTCGTTGGGCAGACTCATGCAGGCAATTATTTATTTATACATTTTTTTCCCCTTTTTATTTACAGATTCGACATTAGTCATTGTAGACACGAGGGGAATGTGTTGAAACATACATGTCTGTCTGTCTGTCTATTTGTTTCTTTGTGGGAAAAAAACTACATTGAAAGTTGATGCTTGTACTCAGGGTGTGTGTGCGTCACCCCAATTTGCTGCACCCGTAGGGAGCGGGTGTTTCTCGTGCATCTTCATTTTGTTTTAGTCACATAGATTAAAATGGTTCAGCAAGTATATTGTCATGTGATCTGAACCATTTAATTACCCACGTATGGTGATAACGATGATATCGTCAGTGATTCAGTCAGTCAGTGAATCAATGGTTAAAAAGAGCTTTATATATTAGGTTATCATTATTATTATTATTATTTTCATTTAAAACTAATATAATTAGTCTCACCCCAAAGGAGTTGCGAGACTATGTTGTATTGTCGGCTATTGACTATTCCCCTGTCTATCTGTATCTGTGTGTGTGTCTGTTTCTATATATTTTGCTTTCATTTTTAGATCCTCGTGGAGGATCTCCAAGTTTTTTACTCATGTTGTTGTACTTGTGGACTTTTTTTGTTTCACAGCCTGCAGTTTTCATCGAAACTTCCTGAAACTTGGCATATATATGTAAAAAAAATACCCTGCGCAGACAGTAACCATCTCTGATTTTGAAAATTCCTCCTAGAAAAAAAAGTTATGACGTCAAAATATCTCCGCTAATGGAAATCGCCTAAAAATTATCTCAAACTAGGCAAGCTTTTTGAATTCTGTTTGTGGGAATCGAACAGAGCATTAGCAGAGATGAATTACCGCACATATGATACATCACTATGACGTCATTCCTATTTTTTTGCCATTTTTTGTTTCACAACCCAGAGTTTTCATCGGATTTTTGTGAAACTTGCCGTGTATATGCAGAAAGTCCACGCGCAGGCAGTAACCATCTCCGATTTTGGAAATTCTTCCTAGAAAAAAGTTAACGTCATAACATCGCCACTAATGGAAATCGCCTATACCATTATCTCCGAAACTAGTTTGTTTCACAGCCTACAGTTTTCATCGAAACTTCTTGAAACTTGGCATATATATGTAAAAATTCCCTGCGCAGACAATAACCATCTCCGATTTTGAAAATTCCTCCTAGAAAAAAAGTTATGACGTCAAAATATCTCCGCTAATGGAAATCGCCTAAAAAAATTATCTCCGAAACGAGCCAAGCTTTTTGAATTCTGTTTGCGTTAATCGAACAGGGCATTAGCAGAGATGAATTACCGCATATATGATACATCACAATGACGTCATACTCGTTTTTATGACATCATTAAGAGGACGAGGATCTTAGCTCATTCGAGCTTGTTTTTTTTTTCCTCTGCAATTTCTTTTTCGATCGATGTGAAACTTTAAACATAGGAGTGAGTCCTCATGGAGAATATTTAATTGATAACTCTGACGTCATAGGTCAAATGGTATGGCAGCCATATTGGATTAAAAGAAAGACTGGACATCTTTGAAACTGCTCAATGAAAAAAATTGAAACTTGGCATGTGTCAACTCCCCATGGGACATATTGGGTGATATCAATGATATTGTGACGTCCACGGGACTTGAACAGTCCCGCCAATGTAGAATGAGCTGAAACGATGGAGGCGGTTTATTTATTTATAACCCAAAGATGGCGGTTTCAATTGCTCTACCGCAAACGGGACGAGGAAGGTGGCACGAGTCGCTTTTCACTGAGTTGATAACGTTTATTTCTCTAACCAGAAATAACAAGACTCGGCAAGAAGAGGGATCCGGGGCGATTCGACGGGATGGTGGTGTGGGTTCGGGCGTGGGGAAAACACAGACCATTCAAATGAATATACAAATCTCAAACCCTCTAAGGCGCCAGGTACACACACACACACACACACACACACACACACACACACACACACACACACACACACACACACACACACACACACACACACACAGTAGCTAGTCCTGGTGGTCAGGCTGGCCCGTGGTGTGGACGCAACAGTCCCTGGATTGGCGCCGGACGAGCTGGCGTTGCGCTCGTCAGGGGCAGGAGACACCGTGGTACTGTTGACCTCCTGGTGTCGGCCCAAGTCCGCTCACAGCCGCCAGTGAACCAGTTCTGGCGCCAAGTTGCGAGCAGGAGAGGCAGGCAGGTCCGCCCGCCGTTCGACCCCGTACTCCGAGTCAGCAGAACCCCAGAGCCAATGAGCTGAGGCACGAAGCACAGCAAGGCCTCGAGACACGATGAAAAACAGGGCCGAATCAGCGCAACAACACAGCACGCTCCCAGCACAACAGCCTCCACCAAAACGGTTTTTCTGTGCCGATCTTCCTCTTCACCTTTTCCCCGAACAGAGCCTTCTTATCCTCCCGTCCTCGTCACTTCCAATCGAGCTGTTTTATTGGCCCTGCGCCGTCGCCTTCTGCCAATCGTGATCACGGGGCGGAGCCATCCGCAGCACTGTCCTGTGACGTCACTGCAAGCTTCCAGAGAATACTAAAAGGGGTTTACGCAGACACACTTACCCTATCCCGTATCCCTATCTAATTACGTGACAATTATCATTTCCCCCTTGAAGAAATGGACATTTACTAGACAACTTATCACCACTGAATTGCTACTTATTACATCGAGATCCTGGTACACTCGAACAGCATGGCATACCTAATTAAACATCCTAATTACCCTTTGAATGCATACCCCCCCTCAAACGTAACAATATCATCAGTGAATTGGCATTCTAATCATAATGGGTTGAATCCAAATCCTTATCTGAAACTTCATATATCTGATCTCCGACCTGATGTGTGAAGAATTAAATTTATGACGTCATTGGTCACGTGGTCTGGTGGCCATATTGGATTGAAAATAAAAACATGCAAAAATCTTCAGAAACGCTTAACAGATCGATGTGAAACTTCATACATATGATCCACTAGCCATGGGGAATATAGTTTGAAATTTTTTTTCATATTCATCTTTATTGTTGAAATTTTGCCTTACTATGCACAAAAGTGATCATTGAATATCCTAACAATAATTAATCAAAAAAGCTATGGATAATGGCAATGTATGTGGCATAATGAGGTGCATGGATGATATGGGTTGACGTGCTATAATAGTAGCATGTTCATTTAATGATGGTATTTTTGTTCACAATGGATGTGCGAGGCAAGACTATGTGCTCCACTGAGTGCCGTTCAAGTTGTAATTTTGGGTGGGTGAACATAGTTCTAGGGTGAGGAATGAATGCACACAGCATGTTCATCATTTGAGGAGAACCCCTTACAAACAGCACAATCACGATGCAGATATGCGATATTCGATTCATTCAGGTGGTGGACAAAAAAAATGAAAACACCAACAGAATATCACTTAGTAAGGTGTTGGACCACCACATGCATCCAGGACAGCAGGGATACAACATGGCATGGAGTCAACAAGAGTCTGCAACTCTTCTGCAGGAATGTGGCACCATTCTTCCACAAGGAAGTCCTCCAATTCACGTTAGTTTGACAGAGTCGGAAACTGCTGTCTTGGGCGCCTCCATAAATAGTCCCACAAATGCTCAATGTGATTAAGATCTGGTAATCTGGAGGGCCATAGAAGATTGGTAACTTCGACCTCATGCTCCTCAAACCACACAGTGACAACACGTGCTCTATGGACAAGAGCATTGTTGTCCTGAAAGACACCCCTCCTAGCAGGGAAGAAATGCTGCATCATGGGATTTACATGATCACCCAGGGTGGTAACATAGTGCATTACATAACTCCTGCCTTCTTGTAGAATGAGTGGACCCAGGCCATGTCAGGAATATGCACTCCAAACTACTATAGAACTGCCAGAACATTTTACTGATTGGAACCAGGCACTCAAAGCTATAGAGCTCCCTGGGCTGATGCCACACATCCATTCTTTGAGAACATGGTGAAGGATGACTCGTCAGACCATGTCACATTCCTCCACTGCTCGGTGGTTTTTTTTTTCCCTTCAAGCGTATGCTCCTTGCACCACTGGACCTGCAAACTGCCCTTGCCAGGTGTTATGAATGGTCTGTGCACAGCAACATGGCTATGGTATCCCACCCTGTGAAGTTCTTTTCTAACTGTTTTTGATGAAACAGGATGCTCATGACCCACGTTGAAATCCGCACACAGTTTGTCCGCCATTACTCTCCTGTTTCACCTCCCTGTCCGGATTAATGCCTGTTGTCAAGTATGTGCTTCCTCCAACTGTTGCCCTTTGATGATGATGTCTTTCCTTCTTTTTCCCAGGCTGACATCACCTTCAAGACAGTTCCTCATGACACATTAGCAATTTCCACAGCCTTTGTCACCAAAGCACTTGCCAAACGCACACCGCTCAAAGTCACTGAGGTCTCCTCTTGTGACCATGCATGTTAATACCAGACTCAAGCCACAGCCCGCTTATATTGTTGCGGGGCCAGACGTCAGCCGCGAGCACGACCGTGAGATGGAGCTGCAGGGTCGGCTCGACCGATCGCCCGGAATTTAGATCGTCACTCCGGAGCTGACAGGTCCTGACTGGACCGAAGGTCGCCAACAGGTCACCCGCGTGGAATAGGGTGAATAGCCAAATTTCTATATCCCTAAGTATCCACCCTGGGAATCTACCGGGGAAATTCACCCTCAACGAAACGAGTCGCTTAGCGCGCTCATTCCGTGTGTTTAATCACCAAGAACCGTCGGTCCAAATGTCCCCTTACAGCCGTAACAGCTTTTACTAATTCTCAAACATGCAGCACGCTCAGCCAATGAAGGAATGGACACGAACGAGCTGAAACATAAAAAAATGGGGGTTTATACAATAGGTGGGAAATGAGGGAAAGCACCCAAGAAGCAGAGTTAAACCAATTATTACTATTAAGCACGTAAATACAGGCAAAAACACTTATACATTTCACTACTTATCAGACGGGCCCATGGACACACACACGCGCACACACCCAAAGAATCGGACCAATGGTCTTTATTAGGACCTTCAGCTCAGAGGGACAGTCGGGCTGAAGACGAGGGTCTTACTTGGACCTGTCCGCCTCATGCGGTCTTCAAGTCGGTCGGTCTGGCGGGAGGCGAGATGAACCCGGCCTCCTTGACTCCGCTCTGCGCCCGTCCTGGCCACCAAACCTCGACTCCGTTTCCTCCGGAGACGACACGCAACCCTACCGGCTCTGGCGGCAGATGGTCTTTCTCAAGCTCAATCTTCAGGAGGAGGAGGAGGAGGACGAGGAAGAAGACTCTCAAGATGACCACAACAAGACCAGCCCAGACCTCTCTGGCCATGACGACGACAGGCACGCTCTCAAGATGGACGCTCCTTCCTTGCTTTTCGCCTTTTCTCTCCTTTTCCGCTTGCTCTCCCCTTCCTCTCTCGCTTGCTTCTTTAATGCGCTCCAGCGCGCTCGACCCTCCCCCTCCCCGGCACGTGGGAAAAATCCTGGGGAAGAGGTTTGACCTTGTTTTCATCGCTGCAGAACTGCCCCAACGGTCGTTTCTGTTTTCGTCACTGAAAATGAAGTTTTCCTAACTATAAAAATAAATCACAGCGCATTTACATTGATTTACCCATTAGACAAGGGACGGGAAGCTTATCTATAAAACACATACTTACCGAAATAACTGATCTATAGGAACCTGAATGTTGTTTTCCAAATCCGCAACAATATATACATGGCAAGAAGACTGCTGGGAAGAAATTTGCATATATTGCACATGTCACCATGTACATGTGGCAGCCCAATAAGGCCAAAAAAAAAAATGTTGCATTGGCGTAACGGGTCACTGAAAAATAGGGTAGGTCGGTCGGGATCTTTTTTTTTTTTTTTTTTTTTTTCCTAATAAATCCCTCCCAAAATCTCCCCCGGCTCGAGTACCACCCTTTTTGTCGGCGGGTTCTGTCCGAAACACTTCCGGGTTTTTGCGATCGCGATCGCAATCAACAAGATACTTGAAAACGATAGCAAAACAACAAAAATAGCAATAAAATAGGGTCGGCAAAATTTTTCGATAGCAAAAAAACAAAAAAAAAAACGTAGGGTCGGCGGAATTTTTAGGGTCGGGCGGGTTACGCCAATGCAACATTTTTTTTTTTTTTTGGCCTAATTGCATATAATATGTTGTATGGCCCATGTATCCTGGTGTTTCCATTTTTAGCTCACCAGGACTTTAGTCAGGTGAGTTTATGCAATCGAGCAGTGTCTGTAGGTGAGTGAGTTAATCAGTCAATCAGTCATTATCGCTTGAACCAAACACACGATTTTGATGAAACTTGGCCACAAGCTTCATATCTGATGCCAAACGAAGGTGTATTGACCGCATCGAAATCTGTGCTCATTAAGGGAGTCGACGGGGGTTTTTTTGACCCCCCCCCCAAAACTTATTTGCTCTCTTCTCCAAAACTACACACACAATTTCAATGAAAGTTAACCACAACCTTCATCACCAGTGATGGACCAATGTGTATTGACCACATCAAAATCTACACTCATTAAAGGGGGGTGTGGGGGTTTGACCCTCCCCCCCCCAAAAAAATAGGTATTTGCTCTCTCCTCCGAAACTACACACACAATTTTGATGAAACTTGACCACAACATTCTTCACCCTTGATGTACCAAAGTTTATCAACCGCATCAAAATCTGCACTCATTAAGGGAGTCTAAGGGGGTGGGGAGGTTTGACCCCACAAAATCGATATTTGCTCTTCTCGGAAACTACACACACAATTTAGATGAAACTTGACCACAACCTTCATCACCCTTCATGTGCCAAGGTTTGTTCATGGCATTAAAAATTCAGGGTCGAAGGGGGGGTGTGGGGGGGGGGGTTTGAGTGAGGGTTGCTCCTGATCCAGGTGACCTTCAGGACAGGTGGTCCTCTTTTTCTTTTTTTTGTCCATTATCTGTACTTCAGCTACCGACGATTCCTGCCAATATCAATGTACCCTCTGCTCCCAATGCATAGAGGTACATATCTAACTCAAATTTGCACCAATCTCCTGTTTCTGTTGTCACTACCTTTCCAGGGAGACTATTCCATGTATTAATTACTCTGAGTGTGATTGAATCTGAGTGAGAAGGGTGTGATTTTGTCCACACCCTTCATTACCTTAAACAACTCAATCAGATCCCCTCGTAATCACCTTCCTTATGATGTAGAAAGACCCATCTTTCAGCTGCTATCTCCTCATAGCTTAGTCTAGCTAGCTCCTAAATCAATCTCGTCACTCGATACTGAACCCTCTCTATGGCAAATATGTCCTTCCTCAGATGTGGTGACCAAAACTACCTAATATTCGATACGATTCCTTACTTAATTCCTGTGCAGTGTTAGAGATAATGTCATGGATTGTAGAGATAATGTAGTAATGTCATGTAGAGATAATGTTTTGGAGACATAATGTTGGAAGTTTGTATTCGGAAGCAAGAAAATAATATTCTGTTCTTTAAATGGGTCTCAAAGTAGTTTACAATTGGCGGAACACCTGGGAATGAGACTTGAAGCCGCTATCACCACATTACAACATATTGGCCCTTCCACTTTGTGAACTTAGAACTCGTATCATCTATGGAATGACCACAAAAGAAGCAGTGGCTCTCAAAGTGTTCATTAAGCAACAACAGTGCTGACATCTTTATTTAAGCTTGGCCAGCTGCTTTTGAGTAATGATTGCAATCGTAATGGGTATGAAAGTACAAGCGAGGAGTTGTTAATTGGGGGTTGTCATTTACAGACATGATTATAAACACTCCTTTAGTTTAAGTGGATAAAGACGACTTCATAATTTGTAAAGGGCATCCATATATATTGCAATTTAGTGATCTTTAATTTCTTACCTCCAGATAGTTAGCACTTTACACTAATATTTGGCAACCAAGTAATGGAGCTGCTTACAATGTCGTGCTGTAAAGCAGTACAAAGGAAAATTTAATCAAAAATGCTCCACTCATTCTGAAGTTGTGGTTCAATAATGGAAGGGTTTACACAAAAGTGGGGGAGTTATGAGGATGTTAGGGAGTGAAGGATATCATCATAAAGGGAAGGGCAATGGTTGCTGTTGTAAATAAGTCATAAGCAATTAATGGCACTGAAGAATAACAGATAGTTATACACTCCTTACTCAATGTAGAAGGACCAATGGCAATGCAACAGAATACAATACAATACAATACCCAATGTTCATCTTCTTGCATATGGCATTTTGGCTGCCAGGAAGCTATCATTTCGTTGGGGTGCAACTATGCCACTGATGCTGTGCCCCTCTTCCAGTACACTGGTACACATTTCACTGACCTCAGACGGATGACAGGCTGAGTCAACCCCACCTGGTATTAATTCGGCAGCAAACAGGGCTTGAACCCAAGCCAGCCACGCTGGCCACTCTAACCACGAAGCCAACATCAGGTTTACATATCAAATGTTAAAGAACAGTTACAGATACAGACTCGGTTGTTATAATGACTTTTAAGGGTTTGTGAAAATTTGATGAAAAATCCTTGCTGACAAAATTGTACATCCAAGTCTCATGCTAAGTTCCCACATGCTTGCTCGAAGTATATCCATGTATTTTCACGTTCGAGTTTTCAAGATTTCCCTTTTTCTTTGTCTGTATTCCATTTAGATGCAACAATGAAGCACTGGAGCAGTAGAGTGCACGAGATAACTGTGGCAAGAACACCTGATGGACGGATGCCCTTCTCCATCATTGGTGGCGCTCAAGTTGCTCGCTTTCCCTATGTGGGTGATACGGTGCCCGACATCCCGAATGTCGGTGGTTCGGTCCCAAAGTCTGGCCACATCATTCTTGAGGCCAACGGAACACCCTTGGGAGGACTGACTAATCGAGATGTGCTTGCTATTATTGCCAACTGCTCTGAGCCTCTACGTTTGAAGTTCATCAAAGCTGGTGAGGTTGAAATAGTCCAGGGTTTTGAGGCTGCCCAAGCCATTGTGTAAAGGCTTTGTGCTATGATTACTGTCAGGCTATGATGATCAGAAGTTTGTTTCAAACTTTGCTTGATGCAATCTTTAAAAAATCATTTTCTGATAACGAACCTAATATCCTGCCTGCTATCTCAGTCAAAGTGCTGGCCTTATGAGCCTATTATTTTGTATGAAAATTCCGTTGCGAGGCAAAATGATCGCTCAGTTGCAAGGGTGCTCACTATTGATATGTATAGTCTCAGTTTCACCCCCGACGTGTTCAAAACCCCACTTAAAAACTACTGTTCTAATGCAATTCCTGCAGCGGGCATTATCTTAGAGCATGCCGTCCTTTGGATGGGGCTACAAAAGCCATCTGTCCTATTTCATTTATGTTTTGGACATTTAAAGATCCCACAATATCTCTCAAAAGAAGCAGTTAATTGTCTGCCATTACTTTGGCCAAATTTCCTGCTTAGAACTGTTAATGGGATGAAGATGTTCATGGTAAGAAAGCTGTTAGTATCTTAAAGGTAAGTCAATAATTTAAGTTGGTGAGGTGTATGGGCGTCGATTGGTGGGGGACGGGGGGGGACATGTCCCCCCAACTTTTTTATCAAGGGGGGGCCAACATATCGATTTTCCCCCCCCCCTTTTTTCATTGAACGTAAGTTACGTAACACAAAACGAGCTGCTCTCGTACAACCAGGCCAAGATGCTCCTCAAATACAAGAATAAATTTTTAAATCTCTATTAAAGTTTTATTGGTCTATTATCGTTCTATTAAAGATGATAGGTTAACAATTCAACATTGAGAATCCGTGCTTCCCAAGCCATGGTCTCCCACCGGCCAAACGTCCATAGCGACGTCACTTTTTGATCCTTCGATGTCGGCTCTTCCTATCATTGTGAAGCAGAATTCGCCAAGCGTTGGATTGTTCACCCACTAACAGGGAACTTGACCTGGACATTTTGAGGTATGTTGGGATCTTTTCGGATTTTGTATCGTCATTTTATGAGTATTTAAAGAAATCGCAGCTTCATGGCCCGCAGCGCCACGCCTCGGATTGTGTTAGGCCGCAACGGCTCGGGTCCCTTTAGTGACCAAAATAGTTCATTTCACCTTTCTAACTTGTATCGCCGGATGCCTGATATTATTACCTGTACGATGATGTGTGTGTTTAATTTTCGTGACTTTGCACCGTCGAGTTATAAGCCAATAAAAGATTTCGCGGTCTGGTATGCTGATTGAGATGGTGGAGCTTGTGCAGGATGACGCGGTTTCACTCTTCTGGCTCGCACGAACGAACGGAAATATATTTTGTAATTCTGTTTTCGTATTTCGCAGTCGATAACGGTGGCCTAAATCCTAACGATGAAAATCGAAGGAAAGTGGGTATTTTGGCGACTAAATTAGCTTTGAATACTTGGGAAACATAAAATAAAATGCGCTGATTCACTCGCTTTTGCGGCGGTTAATGTAAATAATTTTTTCATCGGTACTTGGACTTAGGGGAGGTATAGACCTACAAAACGAGAGGTATCATTCGGTCGTCGGACTTATGAGGATTAAATTATAGATTTTAAAAGGTAGCTGTTGAAAAATATGCAAAATTCACCGAAGCGGTTCGGACAAACAAACGGAAAATTATTTTTGAATTCTGTTCTCGGATTATACAGTATCTATAGGGTAGTAATGAGATTACCTCGAAAATCCGATTAAAAAAAAAAAAAAGGCTTAGGCTTCGTAGCTTATCCGCGGCTTGCAATTTTACTAGGAAAAATAACGTTCCAGAAGGAATTTCTCTTCCGCCATCATCCGAATAATTTTCTGTTTGCACGAGGACAAAGGCGAAGGATAGACCGACAGAATAAGGTGTCTCATTAAACTGTGTGATTTAGAATAATTAAATTAGAGATTTTAAATGCAGCGTTGAAAATAAAATAAAGAGGATTGTACTTCCAAAGCCCTACAAACTGCACTGTTCATAAGAGACGCCCTTGATTATGTCCAGGTACTCAGAAACATCCACAACAACTCTGGAAAATTCAAGCATCTGTACTAGAATATCCACGCTGACGATGCTGACACTCCTTGCCCTACACGCCTGAGGCCAATTTGCCCAACGCGTTGGTTAACTCGTTCTCCTGCCGTGAAATCAAAATTGGCTAACTATGAAGCGGTACTGGATGCCCTTCAACAAGCAAGTGATGACTTTGGTACGAACACGGCATCGCGAGCCGATGGTATTCGAAGCTGTCTTTCATCAGGAAAGTGTGTTCTCGGTCTGTTTGCATCATTGACCGTTCTCCAATCTCTTGAATACCTCAATAACGCACTTCAGGGTTCACAAGTTACCGTCTCTGGTATGCTTACTGCTGCAAAGGTAACTGCACAGAGTCTCCAATCTCTCCGTACCATCCAGACTATTAAGGAGGTTTTCAAAGCAGCACAACAAAAGCTCCAGCAGTGCCAACTAGATTCAGTGACCCTCCCTCATAAGCGCAAGCTTCCGAAGAGACTTGATGGAGGCACGCAGGAATACACTGCCAATTCTGCAGAGGAGGTATACAGAGTTGAATTTTCAGTCATCGACAGCGCATCCGAGAACTGAAACGAGTACTTCACATCAACCGACCTCATGGCGTATAGGGACTTGGGTGAAATGCTCCTGTCTGGGTCATTCAAACCACAAATAATCTGCAAATATCTCGAACTGTCGGATTCCCTCGAGCAAGAACTTGGCTTCTTTCGTAACAAGTTCAGTGGTTCATCTGTTGAAGATTACCGTAAGATATTTGTAGACATGGTTCCAGAAGTCCGTCGAATGTTCCCACAGGTAGAACGTTTGCTTCGGCTTCTATTGGTTTCCCCTGCAAGTTCATGCGAAGCTGAACGGTCATTCAGCGCACTCAGACGTATGAAGACTTGGTTACGTTCCACAATGACCCAACAACGCCTCAACCATCTCATGATCTGTCATGTTCACTGAGATCGTCTGACTGCACTTGACCCCCAAGACATTGCGACAAAGTTTTTAACTGGATCGGCAGACAAGAGGTTCATAAGAAGGTGCTGACACACACACACACACTGACTCTCACTCACACACACACACACGCACACACTGACTCCCACTCACATACACGCACACGCACACACTGACTCCCACTCACATACACACGCACACACACTGACTCCCACTCACATACACACGCACACACACACTGACTCCCACTCACATACACACGCACACACACACACTGACTCCCACTCACATACACACACACACACACACACACACACTGACTCCCACTCACTCACACACACACACTGACTCCCACTCACACACACACACTGACTCCCACTCACACACACACTG
>NC_140970.1:81124991-81132491 GCF_056783735.1 Eptatretus burgeri | reverse complement strand
ATGTTTGCACAGCTCATATTCAGCAATCAGCTTCTGCTGAGGAATTGTAGTGGCAAGTTCAATGAGAAAATTGAGGTCCCAAGGCATACTTACACAGTGAGTGGGTTCGGATGGAGGGTAGAAGAATTCCTCCATTAGTGCATACATAATATGTAGATAGCTCCTTCCTTAAACACCATCTTTACATTGCCATATTAATCATGGGCAACATAGTTGGTATCATTCCCAGAGTAATCTTGTTCACAAATGGAATCATTTGCCAATTGATCTTTATATGCCTGTCCATTGCATCCTATATGCCTGGTGTTGGCTTAATGGTGAGAGTGGTGGATTTGGGATCCTCGGATCCTGAGTTCAAACCCCACTCGGATGTTGAATTAATACCAGGTGGGGTTGCCTCTGCCTGTCATCCTTCCGAGGTTGGTAAAATGAGTGCCAGCTTGCTGGTATCCTGTGTTGGTGGTGACCCGTCTAGAATTGTGCCCAATAGCCAAGGAGACTGCTTTGGCAGCACCAACGCTCTGCACAGAGTATGGTCCCAATGGATGGATTGCATCCTGATGTTTATCATTTTATATTTACAAGGCCTTTTCAATAAATCTTAGAACATGCAGAGAAAGACCATTACCCAAGTTTAATAAACTACCTTTTTGGTTTTGACATTTTGATTAAGGAATACATTTTGTCACGAGGGCGTTCATAGAACACGATACCCTGCGTAATGTTCAGGTACATAAAGGAGGTTCCTTGCTGTTCACGGAGGTTACATTCTTGAAAAATCCCCATGAATTGCAAATCCGTAAACTTAGGAAGTAATGGGGAAAATAGCGTTTGGAACTTCAACTTTAAAATTTGTCCAAACTGTTGGGTGGTCACTAGACTACCCTTATTCTCAGGTTTTCTGTCTGTCTGTATGTATGTAATGGACAGCTCTGGAGGCCAGAGGAGTCAACCGATTTTGATGAAACTTGACTGGTAGGTTCATACCAGGATCTAGTATGCTTTTGTGCACCGTTGCGATGGACGCCACCATTGCTTAAGGCGCTGTCACACCTTGACGATTTAGCCTTAAGGCGCTGTCACACCTATGCCGACTTATGAAAAATTTGTATAAAACGCTGACACACGTCGAATACGTTATGGGTAAGTTTTGTATACGTTAAGAGCATGCTGAAAAACACTGCCATACGTCGTAGTATGCTGGCTTTCATCGTTGTACTTTGCGGTTGTCCTCAAATTTTAGCATGCTTGAAATTTTACGATATATGCCGGTGTATGACTCACACGTTCTGCTACGCTGGCCATAAGTTGTAGGCACGTTATGCGATCGTTGACACACGTTGACACACGTTACTCATAAGTTGAAACACATCGAGGTAATGTTTAGCGTACCCGAAACTTATTTCTAACGTGTTGTAGGCACGTTACACGATCATTGCACACACGTCGAGGCACGTTATGCGATCGTTGACACACATAGAGGCACGTTACTTGTAAGTTACTCATAAGTCGAAACGCGTCGAGGTAATGCTTAGCATACCCACAACTTATTTCTAACCTATGAGTAACGTACCTCCAATGCATATTGACGTATGTAGACGTATTTGATTGACGTCTTCCGGACGACCACAGAACTTGCTGAACGTGTTTCTAATTTACAGCTACCGTATAATGGCGTATACACAGCGTTTAAAAAAAAACAATAACTTCCGATATTTCGTCACGTGCCGTTACGTCACGTCCGATTGCCTCTTCAGTTTGGTCATGTCTTATTCTTAGTTCCTCCTCTGTGAATATTTTCTGTTTGAGGATATTGTCACGTCGACGTCGAAACTTAAAAGTAAATGTCCGGATATATTTTAAAATTCGTGATAGACTAAAAAAAATTAATAAAAAAACAGCAGGTTCAGATATTTCGTCACGTGCCTTCACGGAACCAAGGAGAAAAAAGAAAATGTGCCTTGATGGAGAAAATAAGTTTCGGGTATGCTAAACATTACCTCGACGTGTTTCAACTTATGAGTAACTTACAAGGAACTTGTGTCGACATGTGTCAACGATCGCATATCGTGCCTACAACTTATTCCCAGCGTAGCGGAACGTGTGAGCCATACGGCGAGTACGTCGTAAAATTTTCAGCATTCTTGAAATTTCACGACGTACGAGACGTACCACGAAATATGACAGCGTACTTCATCGTTTTTCAGCGTGCACTTAACGTATACACAACTTACCCATAAGGTATTCGACGTGTTCCAGCTTGGTTCGGCAAATTTTTCATAGGTCGGCATACGCTGGCTAAATCGTCAAGGTGTGACTGCGTGGTTGACACTTACAATTTTCAGGTGGTTATGATTTAAATCTGCGTGCGGCAAGTTTTTAACAGGCTACGCCACGAGTTCGTCGGCGATACGTGCAGTGCGCTATGCCGAAGTTAAACTATCGTTGCGCATAGATTGTGAATGCCGCCAACAGGCTTAGCATTCGTTGGTATAAGTTATCTATAAGACAACGAAACGTTCTATGCCCGTTACTAATATGTTATGCATACGACCAACACGTTATGAATATGACCAAAACTTTAAAAAAAAACATCAAAATTTCAGCGTACGCGAACGTTTTACATACATTTTTAGGTCATCTCTTCGAGCATGACCTAATGATATTGGTGCTGAGAGGAGAGGTGACGATCCGTCCATCCTTGGTGTTGAGAGGAGAGGTGACGATCCGTCTGTCCGTTCACAATGAAGTTGATCTGGTCATTAGTGATCCTGATAGAGGTCGATGAGACATACACAATGGTATGACTTTCAAGGTCAAGGTCACGAGGCCTTTGAAGTTGCGAAAATGACGATTTTCAAATTCTATCTCTGCCATTTCTCAAGCGATCTTGAATTTGATTGTAGCATATGAATCTATGGGACAATATCTAAATTTGGTCAGGCCGGATTTTCGATATTCGCTTTCGTTTTCATGTCACGTGACTTCAAAGTTGGCAAAAAATGCGAAAATAACGGTTTTCAAAATCTATCTCCTCCTACATTTCTCAAGCAATCTTGAAGTTGATTGTAGCATATAAATCTATGGGACAATATCTAAATTTTGTCAGGCCGGATTTTCGATATTCGCTTTCGTTTTCGCGTCACGTGACTTCAAAGTTTGCAAAAACTGCCCTACCTTCAGGAGGCTATATATTTTCTCGCAGAGATGACCGTCACTCCCGCACGGGGGTAATTTTTATACGTTGCCATTGCTGGCTAAATCGTCAAGGTGTGACAGCGCCTTTACCAACGGGACTTTGAAATTTTTGAAAACATCTGAAAAATATTTTTATATATATTTTTTTCGAAAATCAAAAATCGGCGTTCGCACTTTTATGCATACTCTAATCAACCTCTTTGTCAAAAAATTTCAGCCCGATCCATCAAAAACTGAATGACTAGTATGCAATTATATAGCGACCACCCATGTCACCTACCGGCTTGCCTTTTTGTTTGTATGTAATGGACAGCTCTTGAGGCCAGAGTCAACCGATTTTGATGAAACTTGACTGGTAGGTTCAAACCAGGATCTAGTTGTATGCTTTTGAGCACCGTTGCTATGGACGCTACCGTTGACTTTGAAATTTTTGAAAAAAAATCCGAAAATTTTTTTTATTTTCGAAAATCAAAATCGGCTTCCGGACTTTTATGCACACTATAATCAACCTCTTTGTCAAAAAATTTCAGCCCGATCCGTCAAAAACTTTATGACTAGTTTGAAATTATATTACTATATGCTTTCACCCCCAATTGGCCGTAAGCTGTATCGTGCAGTTTCATTCCACTCATTGGGGGGGGGGGGGGGGGGTAGACAAAACCTTGATAATTTGATAGTATATATCCAAAGTTCTCCACTCAAATAGCTGCAGCTATTGTGTATTTTCATCTTGAAAATCGATGCATTCCCAGCATTCTCTCATTTGAATTTTCTCCACTCTGATCACGTGTGGGCCATGTGACACCTCGACAGCCAATAGATCGGCTGACATCGTACGCAAATTACGTCAGACTGTCATGTGACCAGCTAAGTTGTCCAAGATGGCAGCTGATCGGCAATTTTTGATGAATAAGGCATGAGGACGCTCCCCAATGTATTATTCACCAGGACAATGGAGCGAACGAAGAAGTCAAACGTTTTACGTCTGTAAGATGGGATAAATGGAGAGAAAGTGTCAATAAATGGCTCGTCTTAGACGGTCACGAACGACGTTGAGCCGAGAGTGCCAGCGCGGGACGACTAACTTCGATCATGGGCCTATTGTACCCGGAGTGCCGGTGTAAAGATTTCAAGCTACCCCCCTTTCAAGCTACCTCACGATAGTCAACCACCCGGTGCATTAATTCATCGGCTGACGGAGCTTGAACTGAGGACCCGAGGATCCCAAATCGCCACCCTAACCACTGAGCCAACACCAGGCTATGCACTCAGCATGTCATCTTTCCGAGGTCGGCGAAATGAGTACCATGGTGTTCCAGTGTGATTACTGGTAGAGGAGCACTGCATCAGCGACACAGTCGCGCTTCAAGAAATGATAGCTCCCCCGGCAGCGAAGCTGCCATACGACCACCACCACCACCACAACTAAATTGTGAATTAAAAATAAGCTGTTTTCATTGCCTTTCTTATACATTGATTTCATTGCGTTGTTTCCATAATTGTAAATATAGTCTGAGTTGGTTAAAAATATATACCAGTATGTCTATTTGGATCAACTATATCGAAGAAGGATTTCATAAAAATGTGGCAAAAACTATAACTGAATGAGAAATGCTGATTTCAATTAATAACAATATTAAAATAAAATCATTCATAATAAAATCAAAATCCATTGCAAACTCTTTAAAGGCTGTCACGTGGTCAATGGTTTTTCCCTAATTCGTTTTCAATAAGAATTGAATTACTATTTTTTGTAAATAAACACATAAAGAAACAGTCATAGACTGGTACTTACGAAATAGTCAACTTGATCTCTGACCTTGTCTAATAAAAGCTGTCTCTCGAGAAGGTAGCGACGCAAACCAGAAGTTTCTACGATGATTCTGTACCAAACCATCAAAAATCGTAACGTCGACCGAAGTAAAAAATCTCCATTTCTCCACGCAATTATGCAATATTATTTTATCAAAGTCACAAAACCGTAATATTCGGCCATCCACCAACAATCTTTACCTAATCTGACGGCTTAGCGAGTCAGGCATGCGACGATATCCTTTATTGGGATAAAAAATGACTTTTAAACACCATCTTTATCGAAAACACCATCGGCGTGCACGCAGAAAACCTTTACGTGACTCAACTACTCGCCTGCTCGAGCGCGCTGCACCACGTGACGAGCCGTGACGCGGCGAGTGAAATATTTTTTATACAATCTTAAAACGTCTCCAAAACATCTGATTTTTTTTTTTTTTTTTTTTTTTTTTTATTACCAGAATTTCGACAACCCAGTTTTAAGCATCCTAAGCGATCGCGAAAACTGAAGACAAAATAAAAATCGAAGTTAAAACGAACTCGTAACGTCGACCGAAGCAAAAACACTCCATTTCTCCACATGAATTTATGGAATTATGTTTGACCTCACTGTGACCTTGACCTTTGACCGATTTTGACCAAAATCTAATCGGCGCTAACCATCACCCTCCTGAATCACGTGGTGTAATTTGACATTGGTAGCTTCTTCCGTTCTCGAGTTATCGTGCCTACAAATAAACACACAAACACACACACACAAACAAACAAACACAGAGGACGGAAGTCATCAATATACTTACGATGTCTTTAGATTTCGTAAGTAATGTTTTGAGGGGGGTAATCTGAAATCGTAGGAGGTCGGATGAAATCGATTTCAAGCTACCCCCGGGGGTAACTTGAAATCGATTTCAGATTATCGTGAGGTAACTTGAAAGGGGGTAGCTTGAAATCTTTACACCGGCACTCCGGGTACAATCGGCCCATGATCGAAGTTGGTCCTCCCGCGCCGACACTCCCGGCTAAACGTCGTTCGTGACCGTCTAAGACGAGCCATTTGTTGACACTTTCTCTCCATAAATCCCATCTTACAGACTTAAAACGTTTGACTTCTTCGTTCGCTACATTGTCCTGGTGAATAATACACTGGGGAGCATCCTCATGCCATATTCATCAAAAATCGCCGATCAGCTGCCATCTTGGACAACTTAGCTGGTCACATGATAGTCTGACGTAATCTGCATACGATGTCAGCCGATCTATGGGCTGTCGAGGTGTGACATGGCCCACACGTCATCCGAGTGGAGAAAATTCAAATGAGAGAGCGCGGGGAATGCATCGATTTTCAAGATGAAAATACACAATAACTGCAGCTATTTGAGTGGAGAACTTTTGGGTGCATATGTGTTTGGATATATACTATCATATTATCTAGGTTTTGTCTACCCGCCCCCTTCCCCCCTCCCCCCCGATAAGTGGAACGAAACTTGATTTTCAGGCACTTTCTGAGCCACGGCTGATGGGCTTCCACGTTTGCGTTGGGATTCCCGAACGTAGGGTTAGGGAATCGAACACAAATGATGAATGGACAGTTGCTCGTCATGTTGCTATATGGAACAATGAACGGCAAAAATGTCATCTGATGTGTTCTCTTATCTACATATTTCAAATTCGCCTTAGTCTAGCGAACACCCATGTCACTTACCGGCTTGTACCTTTAATCACCATGTCCTTGCATTGTTTTCGTGCTATTTCTTTACACAAATAAAATAATTATTCAGAACATAAAATATCATATTATTTTCTTGAGTTATGAAAATCATGAAACTTACTTTTAATAATAACGATGATAAACTTGATCAAATAATGTGATAGCGATGATGATGATGGTGATGATAAAGACAAATTCATGGAGATGATTATGGTGATGATGTTGGAGGGTTTGCGGGGGTTATTGTGTTGACTGTCCATGCACTACAAAAATATGTTATTTTCCAGGCTATCTGAATAAAATGCTCGTGTTTTTTAGGAGGCAACTGTTAGGCCCCCTTGGGTTTACAGGTCTGCAGGAGAGTAAAAAGACGACAAAGCTGGGGAGTCTGTGGAGAACCGTTTAATACCACAATGGCGACTGCAGCACAATAAGTCATGTGAGCCACCTGCCAGACCCCGTATGATGCCTGGCATCACTTCCTCTTTACCATTTGCCAAATTGAGGGAGTACCAATGCCGATTCCACACAACCATAGGAACAAACAATACAGATTGTTAAGCAAGGATGCGAGCTACGATAATGGCCAACAGCACATTCCAGTGAGGCCACGATTGTGGCCAACAGCACCCAAGATCATTAAGAAAAAAAATCCGGAAGTTTAGCGCTACTGAAGCAGTCTTACACACCAACCACCCTTGTACACGGTAATAAGACGACATTGAGTTGCAGTTGAGGAGATGGAGGCTTTATTGATCAGTCCATCGCCTTTATGGCGGCCT
>NC_140970.1:81084143-81086643 GCF_056783735.1 Eptatretus burgeri | reverse complement strand
GTGCAAGCCATTGGTAAACTAGTGAATGCTACAACGTTTGGTGACCTCACTGATTCTAATTGCCAAGTCATTTTCAGGCCCTTCTCATAATCATGCAGCAGAGCGGATGTCGTGGTTGATTTATATCGAACCAATACAATAAAGTCAGGAACATGCACATGGCGTACAAACAAAGGAAGGAAAATTTGCTGAATACAAGATTCTCAGAATATCCAGCGACCAGCATCCTGATCAAATTTCATCAACATGGTTGAGAATACGGTCAACGTCATCCAGTTCCTGACCAAATAACTTTTGTTGCAGTCAGAGAAATTAATGGAGGATCAAGAACTTGGAGTTAGTTGCAGGAGGATGTGATAATCCTGACATTGTGGTGTCTTCAGCAGCAACTTGCATTGAACACCTGTTCTGCTAACATGAAGAAGCAAATTCCATATTAGTTCTTCATGCCTTTGATGAGTCTCAAATAAATTACCAAATCTCTCCAACTTGGTAAAGTTTCATGACAATCGGTTTGGAATTGTGACCTGTCAGAGATTGACAAATAAACAGAGAGACAGACAGAATAACAAGAAGACGACGTTGTACAGAGCACAATACTTGCAAAATCCATAAAAACAAATTTGACCTAAAAAATAATTGGTGATTGAATTCAATGACCAAATATGCAACTCCTCTTCAAATTTCAAGTGAATCAGATGAAAATTGACAATATTAGAAATTTGGCCTATGTGGACCTCCAAATTAATTGGTTTCTGAATTCAGTGACCTCAAATATAAATCCTCTTTAAATTTCAAGTCAATCGGATGAAAATTGACGATTTTAGAAATCACACCTATGTTGTTGACCTTTGGTAGGTGCTGACTTTTTGGTCCATGTTGACCTCAAAAATAATTGGTTGGTTGAATTCAGGAACCTGAAATATAAATCCTCTTCAAATTTCAAGTCAATGCGATGAAAATTGAGGATTTCAGAAATACCACCTTTGTTGGTGACCTTGGGCCTATGTTGACCTTAAAAATAATTGGTTGGTTGAATTCAGTGACCGGATATGAAAATCCTCTTCAAGTCGAGGGATCTTTCAACCAAAAATTTGCTTTAAAACTGCCATTAGTCTGGCAATTGTCTTTTGCTACAAAAAATACAATCATATACTATGATTGTTTGTTTCATGAGGAATATTTTAGTATGTAATACGTTTGCCTTTCCTTCCTAATCGCCCCAGTCGCCGAAGGTGGACGGAGGTTATGTATTCACCCCTGTTTATTTTTCTGTGAGCAGGATAGCTCAAAAAGTTATGGACGGATTCAGACGAAACTTTGTGGACATCTTTGGTGTATGATAAAACGAATTGATTCAATTTTGGTTGAGATCCAGATGCAGATCCGACCTATCAGTGGGATACAAGACATAAACTGTTCAGCCTGGCAGAGGTATGCACTCTACCAAGTACTGTTGTAGTGTAGTCATTGATTTGTTTGATAAAATATGTGAAAAAAAAAACATCATTGTTATATTTCTTTGAATATGCATCATCACTGAGCTGTGCACACACTTAGAATTCTACAATTGTGTTTAGATCCATACTGAAGATATATCATGGTTGCAGCTGTAATCCTTTTGGGGTAAATGGAATTTCCAAATTTACCCCTTCTCCCCCAGTCTATATAGGAAATGGAACAATATGACCAATTAGTTGCTTCGTAAAGGTATTGGTAAGTCATTAAGGTGGTAGTGACTGTACAAGAATTATAGAGAGAGAGAACTCTGTAGTGACTCCATACAAGGGATAGTACGCAGATATAAGTTGTCTCTGATGTTCTGTTGCAGCACATGGTCAATCGAGCCCGTGGCAAAGCGTCGATTCAGATAGACACGCAGATCATAGGGAACAGCACGGCCTGCAAACAAGACAGCCTTGATGAGAACACAAAGGGACTATGAATCATTACAACCGATATCATAAACCTTGAAATGACGTCACACGTGTCGTTTATTTAATTTATTTATCTCAGAAGTTTTCCATATAGTCAGCTCTGGTGACATAGGATTTTGCAAACAATCAAAGAACCTGCTTGCAGAAGCTGCTCAGTTTTGTTTGGCAAAACAACAAAAGCAAAAGCACAGCTGCGAGGGAGTTACAAGACTTGATGATTAAATTCCTCACTGTGCTTTCGGAATGCAATTGAAATATTTGTGAGATTTGTGAAAGAAACATTTGAGAAGTGCTTCAAACAATCTATTGAGATAAACATTCTCTGAAGGTCTGTTCAGATGTTCATACAAGTGTTTAAATAATTATTGTTATCTCCACCACTGAAAGGTTTCACCCCCATTTGTTGGGTGGTCGCTAGAGTACCCTTATTTTTGGGTGGTCGCGAGAGTACCCTTATTTTCACTTTTTCCTTCTGTCTGTATGTTTGTATGTAATGGACAGCTCTGAAGGCCAGAGGAGTCAACAGATTTTGAAACTTGACAGGTAGGTTCATACCCGGATCT